>NC_047679.1:27382580-27475080 GCF_011762505.2 Arvicanthis niloticus
AAGCAAATCATATTTCATGAAAATCTATAACCCAGAAAGTTATTTATAGCATTGGAATAAATTTCAGTAAAATGCAAATGAGAAAATATAGAAAGAAATTAAGGTCTCAGGTAGCCAGCTGGTGCTTAGGGTGGAGCAGGGTGGGAGATGAGAGAGATAGATGGTTGTGGTTTATAGATGGACAACAGGAAATTTTCTTATAATGATGCTAGAAATCTTCTATATCAAAACTCTAGAAGTAAACAGATGAGCAGCGCACAAGATAAAACTTTATGAAACTAAATATGAACACTCATGCATACAAATGTGGATTAATGAATGTCACTTTCATAGTCATAGAAATTAAATGGGTTTTTCTATAATTCCTTCCCACTAACTTAAAGATTTTAAATTGTCTCTAAATACAAAGCTATAAGGGTACTGATGAAAAATAAACTGTAAACTGAAAATTCTATCAAGAGTATCAAGAGTATCAAGAGCTGAGACCTGGCTGTTTCTGCTCTCTCCTGCTACCACTGCTGATTCGTGTTTGCTATACTGATCCTACTGAACTGAACTGCTGGCATCCTGCAAATTGGAGATTGAGATTGCCCCAAGGAACAACTTCTAAACCCTATACAGCAGAGCCTCATGGCTTCTTTGAGATCAATCTACCATTGCTGATTTGTGAATGGTGTTTTGTGAGTGGATCCATCTGCTGCTGATGATTTGTGTAATCTGAACTGCTGATATCCTGACAATGCAGATCGGATTTGCTCCAAAGAACTACTTCTAAATATGTCCACTTGCCCCATATCCTAATAACCTTTCTTTTCTACTATCTTTGGGGGGTGGCGGGCTGGAAGGGAGGTTAAAGCATTTAAGAACACCTATTAAAAGTAGGCTTTGAAAAATCAAATCACACATATTGATGATGGAAGAACACAGTTGGCAGGCATTGTGGAAAGCGGTGTGAAAGAATTCTCAAAAAACTGAAATAATTCTACCACATGATTCATTCAGTTCTTCCACTCTTGGGCATAAACCCACAGAATTCGATATCTTACTACACAAACAGTTGTTCGAGCATGTTCATTGCTTCTCTATTCATAACCATTAGGACTTAGAAACAGCCTAGATAACCATCAATGGATGAGTAATAAAAATATGATACATTTACACAAGATTTTATTCAGCTCTTAAGAAAAATAAAATCATGTAATTTATAGACAAATAGATGAAGCTAGAAATGATCATTCTAAATGAGGCAACTAAGTCCCAGAAAGACTGGCAGCTTTTCTCTCTTACATATGTTTAAATCGGTTGCTATATTTAGAATACTCATAATGCTTAGGTAGTCAATAAGGGGCCAGAAGAAAAGGAAATCATCCAACTAAGAGGATTCAAAATATAGAGTTATAAATGAATAAAATAGAAAACTAGAACAGGAATATTAAAGGGGATGAAAGACAGAATGGAGGGTAGAATACAAAACGGGATAGCTAATGCTGAACGCCTTTTGAAAAGCTGTATGGAAACCTACGACTGTAGAAGCTGCCTAACATACTGTAGTGGTTTGAAATGGTGGAATGAAAATGGCCCCTGACCCTCTGTACTTCTCCATCTCCTCCCATATCTGAACTGCCCCCCTTTTCCCTCCCCCTCCTCCCTCCATCCCAGATCCCTCTCTCCCTATACTTCCCAGAGATTTTTTCCACCTTCTGAGTAGGACTGTAGCATCCACACTTTGGTGTGATCTTTCTTCTTGGGTTTCATATGGTCTGTGAGTTGTCCCATGGGTATTCTGAGCTTCTTTTGGCTCCACTTATCAGTGAGTACATACTATATTTATTCTTTTCTTAATTCACTCAGGATGATATTTGCTAGTTCCATCCATTTACCTAAGAATTTCTCAAATTCATTGTTTTTAATAGCTGAGTAATACTCCATTGTGTAAATGTACCACATTTTTTGTATCCATTGCTCTGTTGAAGGACATCTGGGTTCTTTCCAGCTTCTGGCTATTATAAGTAAGGCTCCTATGAAAATAGTGGAGCATGTGTCCTTGTTGTATGTTGGAGCATCTTATGGGTATATGCCCATGAGTGATATAGCTGGGTCCTCAGGTAGTGCTATGTCCAGTTTTCTGAGGAACTGCCAGACTGACTTCCAGAGTGGTTTTACCAGCTTGCAAGCCCACCAACAATAGAGGAGTGTTCCTCTTTCTCAATATCCTCACCAGCATCTGCTATCACCTGAGTTTTTGATCTTAGCCATTCTGACTGGTGTGAGATGGAATCCCAGGGTTGTTTGTATTTGCATTTCCCTGATGACTAAGGATGTTGAGCATTTCTTTAAGTGCTTCTTAGCCATTTGAGATTCCTCAGTTGAGAATTCTCTGTTTAGCTCTGTACCCCCATTTTTAGTAGGGTTATTTGATTCTCTAGAGTCTAACTTCTTGAGTTCCTTATATATATTGAATATTAGCCTTCTATTGAATGTAGGATTGGTAAAAATCATTTCCTAATCCATGGCTTGCTGTTTTGTCCTATTGACAGTGTTCTTTGCTGTGGGAAGGTGAAAGGCAGCATGATTTCTGGTTGAGCTAGGTTTGAAAACCTGGTGACTACTGCAAGGAACAGTGGGCGTTTTGCCAGGCTCCCAGCCTCCAGGCTCCTGACAAGATGCCTCCATACATTTGTGTCTTTCAGGCAAGTAAGGACGATGCCCCTACTAGCCCCTCCACAGGTAGAAGGAGTGACCACAGGTCACTAGCCTCAAGACAGATCTCCATATTAATGAGGTACCTAAAGGCCAGAAGGGCTTAGCCAATTAAGGTTTCCTTCCCAGATACTCCTCCCTGCAAAAGGTATTTAACCTCAGGCCTACACTGGGGGGGGGGGGTAGGTTTCTCATCTACTTTCCTCCATGACAATAAACATCTTAAAACTATGGACTGCTTCTCTTCATCAGGATCTGATATGGAGAACAATGGAGAAGGCCTTCACCTACAGAGCCACAAGCTAATCTCCCCAGAAGACCTCTCTGCATTCCCAGACACTGCAACTACAACCAAAGCCAACTGCCCATGACCAAGCCAAGCCAAACTGCCAAGACAAGACAAGGAATCTCCCTGAGGGGCGTAGGCAGATCTTCTCTCCTCATCTCCCCTTGGACCCTGGGCCAGTCCACCCCATGGGCCCCTACTTTGTTCTCAGATCTTCTGTGGCTTCCAATGGCGCCTAGGTGCCCAGGAGCCTGGGAACCAGACTGTCCCAGGTTGCACTTCAGGCCCAGGGATCCCCCCAGAGCTAGCTGCAGCTGCCCCATCACCCCTGGAGCAGTGTCCCTGCAGAGAATTCTCACAGCACGACACCCCAACCCACCACTGTGGGGTGAGAGTGCAGTCAAACTTCCCGTGTCCTGCCTCCCAGAGCTATGATGTGATAAAGCTAATTAAATAGACTGGATAATGGCCATTAATGTTAATGCTATTAAACATGAGAACATCTCAATAAGATCTGTCCTTTGAACCAATTTAAAAATCTTAGTCTATAACATTTGTTATAATTTTAAAGATGTTATTACTGGGGACAATAGCCAAATCATAAGATTCTCTCTAAATGCTTCTTACAAATGCATGTACATGTGAAATAATTTCAAATGAAAAGTTTCATTTTAAAAGAAGTACACTATATTGGACAGGTGTAGAGAGAGTGGATGTTGGAGAGGCTCAACACAGCTTCCCCAAAGATTATTAAGAGCCAGAGGATCAGCGAATTTGTTTTGAGTCTGTCTCCTAGTACTATTGGAAGCTACACTCAGAAATTCTCACCAATATAACTGCTGAAGCATAAGCTGAACAAGATGGCAGCAATGAACTTGCCAAAGTGGACAGAGAAAAGTCCCATGAGACCTCAATCGTACACAAAGAACTATAGGCAACTGAGAAAGAAAAGCTGGGAACGGGAGAGGCTGCCTTCCCCAGGGAAGAGCATACCAATTGGTTGTTCAATGCCAAACCATTAGCCATGAAAATACATATATAGGTAACATTATACAAACTGAAAAAGTTATATTTAGAAATATATATGTTTATATATATGCATGCAATAATAGTTTTTAAAGGACATGAAATTAAAACAAACTGGGAAGTGGTGGGCGGTAGGGTTTTTAGGAAGGTAAAGGGAGGAAATTTTTATAAATTATAATCTCAAAAATAAAATAATGAATAAGTCCCACCCCTAGGTGGAAAGCCATTGACTATTGAGAAATGGAGAGTCAATTTTCTTTAAGAATAAGACCCCTGGTAGGCTGGCTAGGGTCCAGTAGATGGCCTGATATCCATGCACATACTGGCAACACAAAGTGGACTCAATGTTTATTCAAAAGGAGTACCTGAAGCTGGAAATGAAGAAAGGGCTGTAGGGGAAGAGGTGGAGAGGAGAGGATGGGGACATGCATTCATTCACAACATTATATGCACATACAAGATCCTCAAACAATAAAAAATATTGACACTAACTTACACTGGTTGAGTTTGTATTCTAGAGTGCTATCTGTAATGGATATCATTTCAAATTCACCAAAGTTGTGATAGACAGGTGGATTGAAACTGTCTTGTTGATTTTCCTCAAAAGTTGGGTTGATCACTGTCTCATTGTTTTTCTAACAATGACTTCTGCGAATTCTGGTATTTCTGTAAATAAAAAATTAAGTGTTAGATCTTTCTTTTTTATTTTCTTTTTCTGTACTTCCACCTCACAGGATCGGACATGCCCTTCTTGCCTCTGTAGCAACTGCCCATACACATAAACACATACACATAAATCATTTTTAAATATTTTAAAAACTGGTCAAACATGTACATCTATTTCCCCACTACACCATTCTCTGATGTTAAAAGTAAAGGCAGCCCTTTCCCTGTGCCCCCAATACAGTTTAGTTGAATTTTATACATGGACAGTTAGTAACATAAAATTCTTGTGGTAATTCAGCAAGCCTGAATTTAAGCATTTTTTTTCCAATAGAATTTTAGTCACCTAGCTGCTGCTGAACTAAGTGTAGATGAACCCTGTTAATTTCATGGTTCCATATCTTTAGGTTCTAGAAGTTTAGCAAGATTGTAAGAATGCTTTTATAATACTTACACATCTCTCCATCTGTGACACCCCACTGGACTCGTGCATTCTTGAAACTGCTTCACAAATATTGGTAATCTGCCTGTTTGTCCTCTCAAGAAGTTCTTCTAATTGCTATTATAAATAAGAAAATTGTTAAGTTCTCATTTTGAAAAAAGAAGTAACAATGTAGGCCCAGAGAAGTGGCTCAGCAGTTAAGACCACTTGCTGCTGATTTTGCTGAGGACTGGAGTTCAGGTTCCCAGCACCCACATGGTGGTGCACAACCAGTTCCTGGAGAGATATTCCCCCTTCTGACCTATGCAGGCAGCGTCTATGCATGCTGTGCACATACTTACAAGTAGCTAAAGCACTCACATAAACACAATGAATACATCAAATACAAAATTAAAATCAAGTAATTAATTTTCAAAAGAAAATATTTGAAGCTGACTTTGAGTTCTTGACACACTGAAAGTTCTGCAGCAGTCACAAATGTACCATTTCCTTGGGGTGAAAATATTTGAAGCTGACTTTGAGTTCTTGACACACTGAAAGTTCTGCAGCAGTCATAAATGCACCATTTCATTGGGGTGAAGCCTGGTTTGTTACCAACCACCTGACTGAGACATAGACTCTCAACCTGCCCCTACACATCTGACTTATACACACTTGGAAGAAATGTCAGTGATGAAAGGTGAGAACTTCACAGCCACTGACAGCCTCCCATGCAACACAAATATGCCAGAGACATTTCTCATCAAGGAAGGAAGCAACTTAGAGAAATGCAAAAACAAAGGCTCCACCCCAGGCCTACACAATGGAGAACCTGAGTGGAAGCAAGCAAGACTGGTTTTAACAGGCCCTCAAATGGGTCCAGATACATGGTTAAATGTGAGAATCCCAAGACTGTGGCACTGAAGTAAACACCACAGCTTCAGGGGAACATGGTTGGTTTTAGTAACAGATAAGGTATGTGCCAGGGCAAGTTTCTCAACTTCTCTGTGTTTCAATTTGCTCATTTACAAAAGTGGGATGAAAACATATCTTAAGGGTTCTCTTAAGGGGAAACATGGCTGTAGCTTTGTCCTAATAATGGAAAGAGCAGTGCTACAAGATGATTGGCTCAAGAGGGCTCAGGTCTCCATTAGCAGTGTTATCACCTCTGCACACCATGGCACAAGTTAGGAGGTGAGGCCAAGCTTGACAGATCCAGACTGTCAGCTGAGGCTTTTCAGAAAACGTGCACTCTGCATAGAACATTTAAAGGTAAGGTAAAAAGGCAGAACAATCAGCATGTGAAAAATACTCAGGGAGAAAAAGAAGCTTGTTGTTTCAACAGGCAGTATCAATGCTTTCCTAAGGAACTTCATTCTGAAGGGAGTACAAAGAGTGAGAGACACTAAGAGGGGAAAGACAGGTAAGAAAAGTGGGGTTTTGAAGCTGTACAAGAGAAAGAGCAAAAGGGAAGTGCATACGTGATTGAGAGGGGGAGAGCTGTGACCGATGCACATAAGTCTGTGAAGACAGAAAAGATGGAAGATGCAGAAACCAGCAAAGGCATCAGCCCCTGAGCAACAGAAGACTTAACTCTGTATGAACCAAAGTGGCCCAGTAGAAGGCTAGGCTCTGGGAAGTACCTCAAGGGCCAGTTCTTCAGAAAGAGACTTGGGAACCTGAGCAATTTTTGCCTTCAAATCACATCCTCCTTCAGCTTCCTAGTTGCTGGGACCCTGGCTAAATACTATACCACAGGCAGCAGGCTACTAAGGTCTAGGCATTATAGGCCCTGGAGCCCTGCTAGATCTCAAACTTTTATATTTATTTGCTATTATTAATTTTATTTTCATTTCTAACCCGTGATTGAATCTAGAACTTCATACATGGCAGACAAGGGCTCTGATACTAAAGTGTATGCCCAGATCTTTTTACCTTTTTAGAAGACAAGATTCTGTCTGAAACAGGATTTCACAAAAGTGCCCAAGCTAGCCTTGGCTTTCAACCCTCCTGCCTTAGACTCCCAGGTTGCTGGGATTACAGGCTTGCACCACTACACCCAGACAAACTTTTCAAACTGTGCTAGCACATTCTATTCAAGAAATCTTATAACAACCACCTCTTTCATTTGTAGCTCCATTGCCTTTAAGGTGGTGGTTCTCAACCTTCCTAATGCTTGGGACCCTTTAATACAGTTCCTAATGCTGGGGTGACCCCAGCCATAAAATTACTTTCATTGCTACTACATGACTGAAATTTTGCTACTGTTATGAATCCTAATCTAAACATCTATGTTTTCCAATAGTCTCAAGCAGCCCCTGTGAAAAGGTTGTTTGATGCCCAAAATAGTTGTGAGCTACAGGTTTGCGAACCACAGCCCTAGGGAATGTAGTTCCCAAAACCTCTATTATATACTCCTCTTGCTATCTACTAAAAACGTCAGGTTTTCTAATATCCCCTCAAAACAACAGTAAGATAAATTCCTCACAGAATACACCCTTTTATTTCAGTTGAGAATACTTTCTGTGCAATTAGGCTCACTGTAAAACTGCATCCAAATCAGCCAAATGTCATTGAAGCCTACTCTGGAAAAGTTAAACCTCAAAACAGTTACATGAATTTAATTTTGAGCTACATTTCCAGTCTTTTTTCTTCATTTTTATTTTGAGACAATGCCTCACTAAATTGCCAAGGCTGACTTTGAATTTGAAATCCTTCTGCCTCTGTTCCCCAGGTAGCTGACATTACAGGCCTGCACTACCAGGCCTAATCAATCACACACACACACACACACACCACACACACACACACACAGACACACACACTTTAAAACATAAGGTTAGGGATGTAGCTTGTTGGTAGAAGCTTGCCTAGCATGACCAAGACATTTTTGTTCAACTACATCGCATGATTTCTTTTCCACCTCTGTCCACTAAGAGGGCTTAGGACTCAAGATTAAATAATGAATGTACCTAGCATCTAGATCAAAATTTCCACTCACCAAAACAAAAAAATTCCTTCAGAAGTTGAATTCCTGTGAAGGAGCAGGGAAAATGGTAATGAACACAGAACACCTTGTGATAACCAAAAAGAAGGTAGTTCTCAAGAAAAGTGAAAGCAGAGCAAAAATAGTTTGGGAGTTCACAATGACCCAAAGTGAAAATTAGATCAATGAAATGAGTAGTCATTCATCATAGTTGGACTGCAAGATATAATACAGCAACTATGTTGCATATATATAATATGTAATATATATATATACATATATATATCTTACAATGTATATTATAAGATATAATACAGTAACTGTGATATATACAAATGTTGCCTCATAACTCATAGTAAATTTCATGAGTCTGTTTTGATATAACCATATATACTTAAATGACTGAGAAATTAATGATGGTTCTTCCTAACAAATTTTAATCAATTCTAATAAACATAGAAGAAATGAATTACTAAAGAACCATCATTAGGCAAATATCACAGTAATGATAACCACTTAAAAATCTATGGATAGATGCTAATTTAGTTCAGTGGGTTTGGGAAAAACAGAATGTTAAAAGAACCATAGAGAATGCTATATATTATTACAAAGGAGAAAAAAGAAGACACTGTATAAATCAAGAGATAAATGTTATATCACCATTAAAAATCTTTTTTAATACAGACAAGACAAACCCTGTGATGTGGCTCAACAAGATAGCATCATTTGTGTGATATTCTTGTCAACAATCATAATCTGAATCTATTCAAAAGGGAAATATCAGACACACAAAAAATGAGAGGCATTTTGTAAATAACTAACTAGCTGTCAACAAATGTCAAGGTCACAATAGCATGGAAAGAACTGAGACAAATTCATGACAAATTCATGAGGAACTGTGACAAATTCAAAGAGATAGTGGAGACAAATTCAGTGTGTGTGTGTGTGTGCGGGCGCGTGCATGCACGAGTGCCTGTGTGTATGTGCACACGTGCACACACATACACACAGGGATGCATATGCATTTAATAATAATAATTACAGAAGAAAGAGTCATGAATCCTAAAGGGGTGTTTTAAGATAAATGGTAGAGACGAAATAGTGAATCATAAGCAGAGTCAGAGGGGGACACAAGGGAGTAGAAATCATACAAATGCAATGCACTCATATATGAAATACTCAAATAGGAAAGTATTAAATGTGAGATACTAGATTGAACTTGGTCACAGGAAAAAACATGAGATTTGAAAATAACGGCATAATTCAAGTTAGAACTATTGTTTGCTAGTTTTGATTATAGTACTGTTGGGAACCGCACTAGTCCCTGTTTGGTTGGCAAAAAGTGTCGCAGCCCCAGCAAAATGTTGAGGCCCGGGCTGCCCCGCCATTTCGTAGCCACTGTATCCCAGTCCAAGCTGCCACTCCGGTCCACAGGTTGGGGTTCAGCAAGAGAGAGAGTGAGGACGGACTTGAAGAATGGAGACCAGACAGAGTGTGTTTCAATCCCGTTTATTCTTCAGTCTCGCTTTCTCGAAGTGTCTCCTAAAAGTGTCTGCTCTGTCTGATTCTCTGATCTCTGTCTCTGCCTTTTATATGTCTCACTTCTAAGCCATGCCTTTTTGGTCACACCTTTAAACATGTCCTTAGGTCTTATCTCTAAATCTGATCTCTACACTTCTAAGTCACACTCCTTTAATCTCACACACCTTTAATCTCACACACCCAAGGTATCTAAACTAAGATTATCAGAGTGTGCTCAGCTGTAGTAGGCCATTGTAATCCAACTCTCATGTCAGGGTATATGGCTCAAGATGGCTGCAAAGCTGATAGCCGCTTTCTACTAAAAGTCGGCCCCCAACACAGTACTATTAGTTTAATTTAGGGAAGCTTAAAAAGTAAAAAAATATATATAATATATATATATATATATATATATATATATATATATATATATAACTTTGTAGTATTTTACAACTTTAAAAACTTGAAAACATTTTTAAAATTTGGAACCTCAATAAAAAAGGATCAAAAGTGCTGTGAATTGGATAATGGGGCCATATTTCTGCTGTAGGCCACCTGTCTGCCATATAGGCATGACCCCCAGCCCTGTTCAATTTCAGACAAGAGGAAAGCAAAATGGTTCATAGTTTATTGTCTCAAGAGAACTACACAAATTCATGATGGAGAAGTATTTCCTTGAATAAGAATCTAAACAAAGTTCACAGTAAGGAAAATTGAAAAGGAATCTGACTTGAAGATGTGACTTCAATGGAGAATGTAACAAAACCCAGGAATCCATCTGTAACACTAGGGGAAAAAACAACCCTGAACTGGTTCCTTGGTAAGTGTGAAACTACATAACCATTAGCAGCTGGTATGACATGAAGATTCAAAATTTCAAGTATATCAGTTAATAATCCTTTCTTCCCTAACAGGTACTCCACTTGTATTCTTATCTGGTGAAACAGAGTCCAAGAATGGAGTCATGCAAGGGAATTCTGAGTGCATGTGAGAGAACTTCAAGGACACAAGCCTAAAAGTCTTGTGACTTCAGTTTCTTCCAAAACATGGAATTGCTCTTGGAATGTGCTTTCATGCCACTCCCTGGTGTAGCAGATAGGAGTGAATTCACTTTAGTTTATTCATTTCAACTGGCTATTGTTATTTGTTCATATGCCTCGATGGAAAAATATGTTTTTGCCACATATCACTTGTCCCTGCAGTTATACACTTTACTCGGGTGACTCCTGTTAACCCTCAAAGCATGGATTGTCTGATGTTCTGATGCTCTGAATAAAGGTGGCTATTGCATGAGACTTTAATCCAATTCATTTAGGCTCCACTATCCCAAGTTCAAGCCACCAATTAGAACAGTAAACATTCTCTAGGGATAATTTATTTATGAGCCAAAGGTAGATACAAAGGTAGGAACTAAGAGGAAAGTTGAGGACATCTATTTCATCCTAATAGACCTCTCACTGCAACAATATGAAAGGATGTACTGCCAAAACTGTATTATTAACCCAACTGCCATTACGTCACAATTCTTACTGAGCATAACCCTTTCTGTACTTCAGGGCACAAAAACTAGTCTTCCAGTAATCTAGAATCAGTTCTGCTCTGAAAGGAAATATTTCTAACTACAGAGAATCAAATGTTACAGGGCTCTAGATCTTCAAATAATCCAACAGTGACACTCTGTGGACAAGAGAGGAAGCACTCCTTCTTTGGAATAAGACAGGATGTAAATGGCTAAATTAAACAAGAAAAACAAGAAACCATCACACTGAATTATAATGACTAAATTATAAAGGCTAAATTGTGGACTTCAAAGACAATCTTAATACAAATATATAAAGTAGTTGAGAAAATATGTTTTAAAATACATGATTTCTATATTGTAAATAAATAAAATATACAATAAAAAATAAAATGTTCTTGACAGTAAAATAAATAAATAAATAAAATACATGATTAAAATTATTTTTATACAAGGGTGAATAATCTCAGCTAACCATTGAACTGATCACAGAGTTTCCAATGAGAAGACTGAAGGAGCTAAAAGGGTTTGCAGCCACATGGGAGAACAACAATACCAACCAACCAGAGCTCCCCAGGAGCTCCATAGGGGAGGATGGCCTTGTTGGGCATAGGTAGGAGAGGAAGTCCTTGGTCCTGTGAAGGCTGGATTCCCCAGTGTGGGGGAAATCGTGGGCAGGGAGGAGGGAGTGTGTGGGTGGGGCACATCCTCATAGAAGCAGGAGGAGGGGAGATGGGATAGGGGGTTCCTGGGTCGGGGGGATAAGGAAAAGGGATAACATCTGAATGGTAAATAAATAAAATATCCAATTTTAAAAAAGAAAAGAAGAAGGAGAAGAAGGAGAGGGAGAGGGAGAGGGAGAGGGAGAGGGAGAGGGAGAGGAGGAGGAGAGGGAGAGGGAGAGGGAGAGGAGAGGAGAGGGAGGGGAGGAGAGGGAGAGGGAGAGGGAGAGGGAAGAGGGAGAGGAGAGGGAGAGGGAGAGGGAGAGGGAGAGGGAGAGGGAGAGGGAGAGGGAGAGAGAGGGAGAGGGAGAGGGAGAGGGAGAGGGAGAGGAGAGGGAGAGGGAGAAGGAGAAGGAGAAGAAGACTAGAAAGGCATGACCAAGAGAAGTGGTCATCATAACTGGTCCATGCTGGCACTCTAATATCAGCTGTATCCTTAATAGTGGTAAGAAATGTCTGTGTTGTAGAAAGACCACAATGTATAAAACTCTGTTATAGGAACCTGAAATGAAACAATTAATTAAATAATCTGAGATCAAGACAGCCTATTCCCTGACACATGTGTATATTTAGAAATCAAAAAGGCACATAAATAACAATGAACAGAGATCAATATTTGTGGAATGGGATATTAAACAAAGAAGGGGTTCCCTCAAAAGAAGATGGAAAAAACTGCTAAAGGTGGTGTGTGTGAGCCCATGAAATATCTTGCACTGTTAGAAGCCATAAACTAGAGAGAACAGAGCACA
This sequence comes from Arvicanthis niloticus, assembly GCF_011762505.2. NCBI lineage: Eukaryota > Metazoa > Chordata > Mammalia > Rodentia > Muridae > Arvicanthis > Arvicanthis niloticus. The sequence goes on from NC_047679.1 coordinate 27,395,174, forward strand.
GCCTGTCACAGTATGTTGTACTACAGTTGAACACAAATATATTATACAAGAACAAATATAAAGATTTCATTCAAGATATATTATCTAAGGCCACCTGATTGGAAGACAAATAGTGTTAGTGAAAAGGAAAAATAGAAAAAAATACAAAGAACAGAATCTCATAAAATAAAGGTAGTGTGACCGATTTCAATAATGCAAGCAAATGAACATATATAACCTTTACACTGGGCAGTTCATTCCACTTCCTGTCAATAAGTGACAGTGCTGGCAGAAAAAAAAGACATATTTTAAATGCCTAATTTAAGAAATAAGGCAGTCCTAGATGCCAAATTGTAATAGGTAAGGTGATGTCAATATGGGATGCATACTTTTTTTGCTGCTGTTGTGTGTCAGGATGTGTCTTTATAGGACACATGCTTTTTCTATTACTGTTTTTAGATGATCCTCATATTAATGTACTCATTATAGGGTCCTATTACTTTGAGTGGTGATTAGATATAATATATAAAATACAATCAGAAGATAAGGGAAACCAGTGTAAGCAAAAGTACAGACTAGGGATTAAATGAAGGAGTGTGAAATAGCAAACTTGAACAGAAGTTCAGCACAGTCTAACTTAGTATAAGAAGAAGGGAGTAACCTTAACAAATATATCTTGCCGAGGTTTAAGTAAAGCCTCCTGTTTTCCACTAGACTTTGTAGTTCTGGTATATCGATCCCATCGCCAGGGTATGAAAGTGAAAATTTGGTGAATAAGGCATATCTAAGATTCTCAGGCAGCCTTCTCTGGACTCTCTTCATCCTCAAAGAGGTCAGAGGTAGGGCTTTGTGAGGTCTCAGCCACTCCTTAGCGGCCATTGGCTAGGGAGGACTTGACTCACCAATCAGGCTGAGGGGTGTGGCCCACCATTGTTCAGACAGAGGGATAAGCAGGGTGTTCACAGCTCTGGGCCCAGTCTCTAGGAGAGCCCAGACATGGGCCGGAGGGCCAAGAAAACGTCCAGGCGTAAAGCCAAGGCTGCTGCGGCCTCAGCATCCAAAACCGCAAAGCTGAGGAAGAGAGAGTCCAAGGTTTTTAGAACGCACAAGAAGTGTTGTCCTTACTGTTGTCGGAGAAGTCCTAGTAAGGTGAGAGGTCCCCAGCTAAGCTCATTCCCTCCCTTCTTCAGCCATCCCTTCCCATAGCCTTTCTCAGGCCTGCTATAAGCTTCTCATCTACCTCTGCCCCTTCTCAGGAATCTCTGTCTCCATCTCCATCTCTATCTATTTTTGTCCCAAACGAGTACCCTGATGACACTTGTATATAGTTCTTCCAGCTGACGAAGAAGGGGGAGCGATCCCTTTTAAGAAGAATTCGAGCAGAAGCCAAGAGATATCACCCAGAGCTGACTGAACCGACTGAACCGACCGCGGCACTGCTCCTTCATGAGCAAATGGATGACAGTGCTCAAGTGTCAACACCAGAGCCAGTTCCACCGTGCTCCGGCAGCGAGTCGGCTTGTAATAGAGACGTGGCCACCAGTGAACTCGTTCCTAATGAAGAAATGAACACCAGTGAACCAGTTCCCAATGAAGACGAGACCAACAGTGAGCTGGTTCGTAATGCGGACCTGGCCAGTGGTGAGGGGGTTCCTGACGGAGAACTCGCTAGCAGTGAGCCTGTTCCTAAGGGAGACATGGGCAGCTCCAAAGACCTAAGGAACATCACTGAACCGGGGTCTAGGAGCTGAGGCACAGTTACATTGTCAATGCTGTAACTCACCTTACAGTACTTTGTACAATGATGAAAATAAAATCAATCGGATTTGAAAATATAAAAAATGCTGTTATTAGCTTTGCATTATACACTTAACCAATTAACTAATATATTTGTAAGTACAGTACAATATGTACTAGTAGAACTTTATTCTTATCAATTAACTTAACTCACAATCCACACTGAACGTAACCCTTATAAAACTCTGTGGCATAAAGACTAGACTTCCAGTAACCTAGGAGTATTTATACTATTAAAGGAGGCAAAAGAGGTGCCAGGTCTCATCCATCCCCCCATCCCTCTCCCTTGCTAAACCATTAGACTGTATTCCTAAAGCAAGCCACCAAATTCTATTCCCTATTTGTCTACTTTCTTATACTTGCCTCATTTCTGAGGCTCATCACCAAGGTCAGCATCAAGACATCGAGGTCCAGCAATCAAACTTCCCATTTAGATATCCTAATTAACATACCCAATCAAAACTAACCAACACATTCTAGCTCCTTCTAACATAGACCGGTCTCTCCTTTTACATTCTTAAATGAACAGTTACAAAGCTACTTGCTGCTGTTTCTGCTCAATTCCAATTCAGCCTCCTTGTCTCTTTGCCTTACATAATAAATTATCTCTTTGTGCATACAAACTATTGCTTGGATGCAGACTGTGCCTAATCTGGGGTCCACAGGGGAGCATCCTACAATATATGGTCCCTTCAAATACAATAAATATTGCCACCTGTGTGTTTGTGTGTGTGTGTGTGTGTGTGTGTATAATGTATATGAAGGAGATTTATAAGAATAGCTTATAGGCTGTGGTCTAGCTAGTCTAGTAATGGCTGTCTACCAATGGAAAGTCCAAGAATACAATTGTTGTTCAGTCCAAGAGTCTGGATATCTCAGCTGACCTTCCATATAAGCTAGAATCCCAAAGCAGTAGGCTCTAATGTCAGTGAAGGAATGCACTTGCTAGAGAGGATGGGAGGAAGCAGGCAAAGAAAGCACAAGCTTCCGTCTTCCATGTCCTTTATATAGGCTACTACCAGGTATGGCCCAGATTCAAGGTGGATCTTCTTGCCCTAAAAAGATCTGAATTAAAGTTTTATCTTCCTACCTCAAAAGATACAGATTGATTAAAGTAGATCTTTCCATTTAAAATGAATTAGAAAAATTCCTCACAGTCGTACCTAGCCACTGGTTTTATTTAATTTCTACATGTACTCAGGTTGAAAACCAAGAATAGCCATCACAAGTCCACCTCTTGTCAACTTGACACACAGTCATTTCTCCTTAAGTGACGCTTAATTTCCAAATAAAAACAATAACCAGGTCATATGTATGCCTAACATGATACAATTATCCTTTGCATAACCGTAAACACAACATAAATCTTAGAATAGATGGTAGTGGTGGGGATTCAATTTCAGTACTGAGGGACATTATTTTAGTATCCAAATTTAAATATGATAACCACTGATGTTCTCTTAGTTTAGGTTATATTACATGATAAAGAAATCAAGGAAATAAAACACAAGTATCTATACACATTCCTAACAAATTTACACCAGAAACTTTCATGTCAATTATAATCCTGTTTCTGCAACTGGTCATGTGGCTTTAGCTGGTATTTATAACTGTAGAGACCAGGGATAAGGGAAGAATACCCTGTCCTTGACTTAACCCCAAGCCGAAGACCAGGGTCAGGGAGAAACCACTCTGCCCCTGACTTGACCCCAATGGGAGAGCCAAGGCCAAGGGATAAACACCCTGTCCATGGTTTGACCTGGAGCTACTGAGGCTTGGAAATCCTCACCACCTTGAGGTGTCAAAAACTAAAAGCCCTCCAGTTTCACCTAGCCCTCTCTATCTTTCTTCCAATTCAGAGGTGCCGCCAACCATTCTTTTTTTTTTTCTCCCTAGTAAATCTCTTGAGCGAGGTTTGTTGCCTGTGTCACTTTATGGTTCCTGACTGACAAGATGTCCTTGTGGTAGAATAAATACTCTATGGATGCTTTGACAGGTTTTCCTGGTGCCTATGCTGCCCCCTCACGGTCTGAGCCAAACTGGGACCCCCATCCCACATCTCTGGTCCACTACCCCCACCCCAAAGACTCACCTTCAGGCTCACTGATATCTTGACATCCCATTCACCAAAGAGAAATCTGTAAGTTACTCCTTCAGGCAGATGTACCCCCAGCCATGGTCTCTAAGGCTATGGTTGTCCCTCTTCACAGATCCCATCACCCACCAACCCTTAGAGCCACAATTCTGCAACTTCCTTAAGTCAAAGCTGAGCTATTACCACCCTTTCTTTCCTGCATTTTCCACCCCCTTGAAGCTGTCTAATTCCACAGCTTCTCTATATCATAATGGCTTTTCACGATACTGTGAATTCTCATTCCTGTCCTTTTCCTACAGATAAGACCTTCCTGAGCTCCGATTTTTATTGACTTTAGACAAACCTTGGGCATCATCCACGAAAGACCTGGTACCAGGCACAGTCTCTCCCTGGGTTGTTAACATGGACCCCCTTGACTACAGTGGAAAAACCCACTGAAAGGCTTGGTCTTGTTTTGTCCACACTGAGTTCCTAGAGATACCTTCAACTACAGGCTTCTGGGACATTTTTTCCTACACCCCCCTCATTCTACCTTATTATGCCTCTTAGAAAACCTCCAGCCTCTCCATCTGGCAACTGACCCCCCTAATTTATTCACATTTTCAAACAAATTTGCCCTTAATATCTCTTAGATAATAATCCAAACTGCTGCCCTAATGTCACCCTAGATTCTCAATATTCCAAATATTACTTGGAACTTCCACAACTTTTAAGAGTCATCAGGGAAACGGAAAGAGATTTCTCATTCTCTACATTCCAGAGTTCTCTTATCTTCTCTACATTGCAGAATTCTCTTATCTCTGCTCCAAGCCCTGTTTGTTTTTATCCTGCCACCACCCCAACCCCTGCCACACATACTGTGTGAAAGCTCTGCCTTTTTAAGTTTCCTTCCATGGGTCTCTAAGTCTGTTGCAGGCGTGGGAGCTGGGAGTCAGACAGAGCAGGCAAGGGAGGGAGCAAAGAATAGATGTGTACGCACTCCTCATTGGCTAGTGGCTCTCTCAGGTCACTCCTGCAGTTTCTTCTACAGCTAGAGGTCAAACCTGTTTCTATCGTGAGCTTTCCTTGTTCTCGGCTTATTGGATTCAGTTTTACAGGGATTTCTGAATCTTTTAGGTTTGGGTACTATTAAACTGTTGTTTTCTGTTGCTCCACTTCAATGAAAAGCTAGCTCTGGACTTGGGTTATGGCTCCACCTCCTTTAGACCCAAGCATGCATGTTTAGAGATTTCCTCCAAAATCTCTGTCCCCTGTCAGGTGGGCCACCTGACTATGTGACAAAGGAGAGGAAAAGGTTAGACTATTCCCAATGGGAATGATCACTACCCATTTTCATACTCCTTTTGGTTTTGAATTAACTCTCTAAAACTTTTGTTAAGATATGAATCATACCTCAAAATTTGTAAAACTATTAAGTAAACTTTTCTGTACCTCAAGATTTGTAAGTATACTGAGTATGGTTAAGACCTGTAACAAAAGAGTTAACTTAAAACTTGGAACTCAGAGGGTTGATTATTAAAATCTATAACATAGGTAATCTTAAAAGAAACATATGGCATGATGTGGATATAAGCACCATATGTCTTGCCACCATCCTTAGCTACTGTCCCCCATCTGGATGGAGGCAGCCATGTGGCTGGCAACCATCCCTGCTAGGATTATTTATATATTAATGTCCATTCTGATTAGAGACCTGTCTGCTCCTGACAGCTTCCTGTCGTGGATTCTAAGAAGAAATTGAGCATCCTTGGAGTTTACTCCAGTTGTGTGGTGACAGCCACTAGGCAAGAATTGCCTCTTTCCATCTACAGACAAATTACTGTCCAGAAAAGGACACACATGCAGAATTGTCGACTGATTATATCTGCCTAGACAGAGTAATCAGCCCTTAATAATCCTGCATCACTAAGGTCTGTCAGATGATTCTGGGCCAGAAGGCTGAAGATTTGATGCTCCAACGTTCGGTAGTATAGGGGCTTTTCAGGTGTTCAGCGGTCTCTATAAAATTGGCTAAGTTTTAGAAGTTATGTTTAGTGCTTCCCATAACTTCAGTTAACTCAGTCATTCTAGATTTCTGACGGGGTTGAAGACCTATTGTCTCATAGCCAATCCTGGCTATTTACTTTGAGAGAAAAGATCTGAGTAGATAGTTTTCAGCTGACATTCATTCTAAAGCCAAAAAAAAAAAAAAAAAAAAAAACAAGCCAGGATCAAATGTAAGTGTTTTAGTTAGAAGAGCTGACAGAGGTTCTGGTTAATCAACAAAATGATGCACTGGGTATTAGGACTATCTTGTACCTCACTGGTACAATTAGGAATAAGTATGCTCTAACTGTATTTTGAGAGAAAAGTTTTACTTAACAGGAAGAGTGATATGTAGGAGGAGCTAAGTGGGAAGGAGTACTGAGAGGAAGAGATGGAGTAAGGAGAGAAGATGAAGGAGAGGAGAAGCTAGGTGATGAGAGAGAGAAAGAGAGAGGGGGCATGGAGGCAGATGTTCACAGGTCTCCACCAGTCAAAGATAGTTTTTATATCTAGGTTGGGTATTGGGTTACGCTTCTGATTGGAGCATACCAAACTTATAAATCCTTTGATTAATATTAAAAAAATTGTATAAAAGCGAAAAGGAAAGGGGGGCATGGGACAGGGGTGTTCTAGGGAGGGGAAATGTGGAAAGGGGATGGCATCTTAAATGTAAATAAAATATTAAATAAAATTTTTTTAAAAAAAATCTTATTTTTAACTGAATGTTTTCTGACCATAACAAACAGTAATAACTAACAAACTGTGAGTAATTAGCCCATAGAGTGACCATAAAGGTAACTCAGATTAAGCTACCTACTAGGGCTTCCAGTCAGGATGAATTTCATAATCCTCAACTTGAATAAAAGAAGCCAGACACAACAGTGAATACAATATATGATTCAACTCACAGAAAGCTCAAAACCAGGCCAGAGTAACCCATGACGAGAGAAGTCAGCATAATAATTACCTTGCCAAGGGGGTTAGGGTTCTACAAGACAAGGTCAGCGAATACACAGTTATTTTCCTATTGTTATCATCAATGCTGATTATATACATGCATTGACTGAAAATATATAGGCTGTGTATTTATGATGTGTGTATTTTTAATACAGTAGAGTTCTCTGTAAAACTTATCTAAAATCAGCTCCCTGGGGGCTGGAGTCATGGCTCCTCTGCTCTTCCAGAGGACCTGGTTTTAATTCCCCACACTCACATGGTAGTTCATAAATACCTGATACTCTATTTTCAGGGGCTCCAGTGTCCTTTTCTGCTCTCTATGAGCACCAGCAAATATGTAGTACATAGGAAGGCATGCAGGCAAAAATACACACATGTAAAATAATTTACTAAAATTAGCTCCTTATAAAAAGTTCAGAATCAAACTAAACAAAGTAATCTATTGCCATTATATAAGAGCTTCAGATGTATTTCCTTCTTTTTCTTTTATACTGCTTATATATTTTGAGCAATTTACAGTATCACTTAAATTTTTCAAAATATTTTTAAATTTCTTCAGAATGTTTCATTTTATTAATAGGTTTGGCTACCATCTGTTATTGTATATTTTATGGCTTCTAAGTTTTATAGCATCTAAGTTTTCACAGTTGTGAAATAATTATGTATATCCATTCAAACAACTATTCCTTCCTATAGAAGAACATTTGAAAGACTTACATAGGTGCTTCCCAGAGGTCCTGAAAGGCTGTACACATTCGCATTCCAAGAGAATTAAAATGTTTTCTGTTATCACTAAAGGGAATAAACTTTTAAATGTGAATTTGATAAAAGTTCAAAGCTCTATCCCATCTCATTTGCATCCTTCTCATTATGAATGCAATTGAAATTTTCAGACCTTTCTGTCTGTTAATATCCCTTATTCTGTGGTTCTCTAGTTTTCCTGTCCCCTTGCTCATCACTGAATTGGGTCTCCTGCATTGGCTCTTGCCATCAAAGGGTAATAACAGGTACACTTGAAAGTATACAGGTGGAGCAGGTGCTTTACTTGGGTGGTGCTAGGGAGAAATTCATTGTTTAATCTCATCGAATCCATCAAAAGTTGTGATTTCTTTACTGCTTTCACACTCAATCTTTCACAGTGATAAGAAAAACATTCAACTACATTTCTGGCTGTGTGAGATGAAACTAACAGCTTTACCCCTAGAAATTATTTGTTGCACCCTCTTTTACCCTCTATCTTTCCTGTACAAATTCGCTGCAGTATACTGTCCTTAATTATTTTTGCTTTTATGTATGTGTGTGCATATATACATATATATATATTCACATACAACTTCACATGTATGTGTATATGTGTGTGTGCATACAAGTTCATCTTTTACCCAATGAATCACCTCTCTAGCCCCAACTCTAAACTCTTTATTGTTTATGAATTGTCTGTTGCATCAAATTTAACTCCTTATTTCAGAAATTGTACCACAGTATTTGAAAAAACTGTACCTTACTATGTTTTTACTCTTTGCCATCCCAAATATAAATGTGTATTTTACCATATCTCTGTATTATATCTTGAAATATAGAATGGAGCTTCCTCTGCCTTTCTTTGTTTTGGTCAGGGTTGCTTTGGCAATACTGAGTCTTTGGTAATCCATATTAATTTTAGGTTTTTTTTCATTTATGTAAAGAATGCTGTAGGGAATTTTATAGGATTGCAATGAATTTATACACTTCTCTTGGTAGGATGGTAATTTTTATGATATTAATTCTACCAATTCTTGTGCATGGGAGTGTCACCTCAGTCTCTTCAGAAAGTTTTCATTGTAGAGGTCTTTTACCTCCTTCATTAGATTTATTACAAGTGTTGTTTTTGCTTTTGTTTTTTTGAAGATTGTGGATAGGAATATTTCCATGATTTTTTTCTGAGCATATTTGTAAGTATATGGAAAGGATAAATATTTTCGTAACCTGATTTCATATCCTGATCCTTCGCTTAATATGTTGATCACATTTCAGGGAACTCCTGCCTGGAACTTATAAACATAACTGTGGCTGGCGAGATCACAGGCCCTAGAGGAGAACCTTCTACTGTCACTTCCCTAAATCAATATAAATTCCTTAACTGCATTATAAATACCTATCTTTATATCCACACATAGTGCAGCTATCACCCCTCATCAAGAATGAAAGAATGAGAGAAAAAGAGAGAGAGAAAGAGGGAGAGAAAAGGAAGGAAGGAAGGAAGGAAGGAAGGAAGGAAAGAAAGAAAGAAAGAAAGAAAGAAAGAAAGAAACAAAGAAAGAAACAAAGAAAGAAACAAAGAAAGAAAGAAAATAAATTAGCTAGCTAGTTAGCTAGCTTGCTTCTTTTGGTAACATATCTGTCTCCTTAAAGACCTAAAACTTTAGGTCTGATTTCAGTTCAGACCTGCACAAATATGTGCTGACCTTTTGATGTTTTCCCCTCCCTGGAACCATAACATGGGAATGATTTGGCTTGTACTTGCCTAGTCTCTGTCCTCACCCTTCTGGTTTGAAGACACCAAGATGAATGCCTAAGACTTAGAACATACTTTAAACTACATTAGAATCTAATCATCCTCCAGCCTCTATGATGTAAACACTGGACAAAAGAGAAGCAAAAGGAGATGGTCTCAGGGAATTTGTCTATTACAAGAAAAGATAGGAATATTTCTCCTCTTAATCAGCAAGTAACTCCTCTGATTCTGTTTAACCTATAAAAGCAGAGAGGTTAGCTGTGAGCTGGATACCCCCTTCCCCTTTTGTTTATTGAATAAATTTGTATTATCAATGTCAATGTTTAGTGCTGGGCTTCAGTTTTGGTTTTTCTCACACTGAAAGGAAAATCAACACCCACTGGAGATTTCATCTGCAAAAGGGATCCATCAAATTATACAGAACCAAACTATTATCCAGGCTAAGCAGGAGAATCTATTTCCCAAATGCACCAAGGTTCTCAAAATTAAGAAAATTAATGTATTGTATCAATAAAAAGGAGAACACTCATATTATCAACTTGATACAGAAAAGGCAGCTGACAAAATGTCATATCATTTCACAAGAAAGGCTTTCAAGGCATTGGAAATAGAAGAACATTTTACAACCTAACAAAGGATATTAATGGAAAATATACAACTAGCATTACACTCAGTGAAACAACTGAAAACCCTTTCTGTGGCTGGCTTTGATAGTGCAGGCTTTTATTCCCAGTCAGAAGCAGGCAGATCTCTATGGGTTGGAGGCCTAGGGGGTGTCTTTTCTGTGGAGTCTTATATGCAAATATAAACAGCACTGTGCTTTAATTTAAATTTCCATTTTTATTACTGGTATGCAGCAAAATGGTTAACTTTTTATATTAAGCTTGTATTTTACAAATGATAACCACTTTTTTCACTTCAGACTATTTTTACTCCTTGAAACTGTCTACAGAAACAGTTATGTTGCCTGACTCATTAACTGCAACAGAGCTGTCATATAAGCTGTTCACTTGGGTTCTACTCCTAAATACTTTAATTATAGCTGCCAAACATAAATACATTTCTGAGACAGAGAATATTGTCTCTGTAATATTTTCTGAGACTGTTTCCCTTCGAATGAAAAAGGTAAAGGGGAACATATCACATAAAGCTGAAAGGAAAAACACAAAAATACAACACAAAATAATACTGTATTACTTGGACTCTCGGGCTTTTTTGAAAAAATATTATTTTATGCATTGTATTTTGCCCAGATGTATGTGTATGTGTATGTGACATATGCATGTCTGGTGCCTACAGAAGTCAAAAGAGTGTGCTGGATCCCCTAGGGCCAGGTTACAGATGGTTGTGAGCTATCATGTGGGTGTCAGGAATTAAAACCAGGTCTTATACAAGAGCCTAAGTGCTCTTAACTGCTGAGCCATTTCTCTAGTTCCAATCTCAGGCTTCATATGCCAACTAATTAATACAAAGATTATAGAAATATTTAAGAAGTTTACTAGCAATGAGAACCAGAACACAAAATTTTACCCAAGAGAAAATTTAGCAAAATTACCAGGTAGGGATTCTTCATCAAAGCTGTCATCAGAGTCTTCAAGTTCAGGGTCTATGGTCAAGCCCTCAAGACTCGATGTATCCTCAATAATATCTAAACCAAAATCTTCACAAAATAGTTTATCTTCATCATTGCTGATGCTATCATCAGTGTTGCTGTCTGGATTTATATAAATAAACTCTAAGAATAAGAAAAAAACCTAGATTAAGTACCATGTTAAATGAACAGTTTAAAGGACTATGATATAAAGTTATGGACTGTTTAAAATCTCTATTCTTTGAGACAAGTCCTCACTGTCTAGCCTTAGCTGGTCTGTAATTTGCTAAGGAGAACAGATTGGCCTTAGATTCACATATCTACCTGTTTCTGCTTCTCTCTCATGCTGGGGGCTAAAGTCATACGCTACCACACATAGCCTAAAACATTATATTAACTCACAAACGTGTATTTAGCTTTTTTATACTTGCAATCAATACAGGTTAGCTAATGAATGAATTATTTCCTATGAATATTGTGATATATGAATATACACATAGAGACAATTATTTCTGCTAATTCTAATTTTGTAGAGCAATATAAATTTCTTCATTGGAGCAATAAATGTCTTCTAATGATGTAATTAATGCTTTGCTTTTAAATTTTAAATTATAATACTGTTATCTCATAGCCACATTTGTAGGGACCCATAATTACAAGTCTATTCTCAAAAAAATCCATTTATGTAAAATGATAATAGATAAAGTACAAAAAGAAATAGTGTTTAAAACAAAGTCCAAACTAAATCTCACAAAACATGAAATAGGTAACTACACAAGAACTACATGTGAAATATCAACTCAGTAAATGTTTTAATATTATTTATACTGTCAAATATTTAAATGATCTAATTTCTTAAAGCTGTCCTTTAAAAGAACAGTTTGCTCAACATGCCCCTTTAATTTCAGCACTTGCAATGCAAGGACAGCCAGATATCCATGAGTTCCAGGCCAGCCAAGGCTACCTAAATTAAATAAATTCACACATTCCCAGATCCAATGTTTCTTTTAATTAGATTTAAAAAACCTTAATATACTGTATTAGCCACTCTTTACCCATTACAGAGACACTCTTAAAAACAGCTCCCCCTGTCCAGGGAGTGGTACATGCCCTCAATCACTGCAAGTGGGAGGCTGAAGCCCTGAGGGTTTGCTGTTGCCAGATGGCTTGAGCTTCTCAGTGTGAAGAACTCTCAACAAATAAACAAGTAGTCTTTCCATTGTCTGGATCCTACAAAGTCAGCCACATAGGAGAGTAAAACAAGCAAATTACATTCCACCCCCACCCTAGCATTTGTGTGCTTCACTTTCAGTTTAAAACTCGTGCACATTAATCCCAGCACTAGGGAGGTAGAGGCCAGCATGGTCTAAATAGCCACTAGTTCCAGGTCAGCCAACTCTCAAAACACACAAACGGTGTGCCCCTGCTTGTGCACAAGCACAGGCACAGAAAGAGATCAAAGAAACAGTAAAACCTGCATTTAGCCCAGTTGTGTTTTGTAAAATACCAAGTAGAAAGGTTGCTTGGAGAACCACATTTTGTAACCATTAAAAACAGTTTATCAGTTCATGTCATAAAAATTATAAGGCAGAATGTAGAGAGAGCAGGTAGCCTTTTCTATCAAAGAACCACAAAGCATGAGGTGATAGCCAGTAGCAGGCTTAAAAGCACCCCAACCCTAATTTCAAAATTCCCCACATTTTATAGTTGTTCCTAAATAGTACACGTGTCCCCTAAAAAACAAACAGCAAGCTCAGTACATGGGAAGGCCTCTCTGCAACACCTCTACACCTTATTTTCTACCTTGTCCTTAACAAATCTAAAATAAGATATGAGTTTTCAAACAAACAGGTTAACCTCCAAGGTCCCAAATCTCTGTTTAGTCTCTGAAAAGTATTCTCTCAACCATCTTCTTAAATTCAGAATACAGTAAAAAAGAATATTAGTCCTTCCTTATCTTAACCTGTCTTCACTAAGACAGGAAGGGGATAAGAAAAGGTCAACTCATTTCAGAAGTCCACACCAAATATTTATTACGTGGCAAAACTACAAATGCTCACAGGAGCTGGTGGCCTAAAAGAAGTCCGGTCCCAAACACAACAGTTGCTTCGATGTGAAGCTGCAAAGTGCAGTCATTCTTTCCAAGAGAAAATTCTCTCTCATCACAAGTGTCTACCAATAACCTTAGCCACATACCACAGAAATATGCAAAACTACATTTGAAAGCTTGCGTCCAAATGGATGCTTAGTAATGCATGGACCCTCTGTGCCTCCTTCCCAAGGGTATGGCAATCCACTGGAGATGCACCTGTTGTCTCCTGGATCAGCATCTGTCTCCTGGATCAGCAATTTCTAGAAACTTTCACAGCATCTTGAAATTGTAGAAGCTACTAGCACAGGCTTGGATCCCCAGGAGCCATGGACTCCAACCCACAAACCCTAGAATCCCGCCTAAACCACGGGAACCCATGTGAAGAGAAACACACAGGAGCTCCAGAAACATATTTGAATGCCTAGGATATGACGAACCTTCGAACCCTTTCAACTCCCTAGACTTGGGTCCACTCTAGCCCAGGAAAGTCATGAACTGTAGCATCTTTTAAAAGGCGTGGGAGGCAGCAAAAGTGGAGTCTCTGGGCTAGCCCTTGCAGGCATCATGCTGCAGTCTGAGGAAACCAGAAGCTTGCCAAAGACGCCAGGAGCCACGAGATCCTGTGTAGACCCGGAACTACTACGTAAGCAAGGCCGAAGCGTGGGCGGGAAGGGCAGCTACAGCACCCCCTACGCACCCCTCACCTTCCCCCCACTGCTCCCCCGCCAAGTTTCTGGGACACCATTACAATCTAGAAATATCCAACCTCCAGCCTGTAGTTTCACCTACGCTTACCACTCTCCTCCTCCCCTCCCTTTCCCACTGCCCCCTCTGCCCCAAACACCACCAATCCTGGCTTTACCTCCTACCCTCAAAACCTCAATGAGTTCCTAGTACCTTGGAGCCTTTGGTTACCTCAAGTTCCCAGGAAAAAGGGAGGCCCCTCAGCCCCACTCCGAATCTCACACACATACTGACTACTTCTGCCTAGCCAGATGATAAAACAAACCAGCCACCAGAACAGCAAACAGGCTGCCTGAGAACCAGCTAATTTTGCTGTCACCAGGGCTGCAGTCTAAGGAATGGGGTCCCCTATCTGGCCTAAGCTTGTGCTAGTGAGGCAAAGGGAAGGGGTTCTTACCTTCCTCTCCAGACATCTTGAGGTATCTGTGCTTTTGCACCGATTGTCCCCGAAAACACCTGGGAAATGTCTGCACAGGTAAACAGGCGCCAAGTCCTCACTCCTGGGGCTTTTAAAAAAACAAAACAAAACAAAAAAAACCAAAACCAAAAAGAAAACAAAACAAAAAAACATCCACTGAGGCTGCTTCTCAGTAACTTCTAGCACTGCAGACTTCTATATCAGCTCCTCCCTCCAGGTTCCTGCTCTGTTTGGGTTTGTGACCTGACTTCTTCAATGATGAACAGTGATGGATGCGTAAGCCAAATAAACTGTTTCCTTCCCTCCAAAAAGAAAGCAAGCAAAAACTCACCTATGATAAGAATGTCAATTTACTTCTACCAATAAGTTTTAAGTGAAATGTTTAACATACAGTGAAATAAAACCAGATAGAGAAGACATCAAAAGAGCAGGGTGTGCCTATCATCAAAGCTCTTAGGAGGTTAAGGGAGGGGGAAGACTAGGACTCCAAGGACCTGAGATAGATGAGATCCAGTCTCAAAACAAAGTAAAACCATCATAAGAGAAAGAATCAATAAATGCAGGGTTGCTGAGGAAACATAGTCTCCTAATCCACTCTGTTTTGCTACTAAACAATCACAAGAAAGTGACTGGCATCCTAGCCAGTGTCTATGGTCCTCTGACAGAAGCTAATAAGTATCTTGGAACAACCATTCAGATCAAAAGTCCCAAAGTGTTCGAGCACTCAGCAAGGAGCTTTCACCAAAGGGAAAAGAAGCCAACTAAACCTGAGAGACAGGTTCTCAAGCCTGAAATTCTGCAGCAGTTTTCTTTTTATCCAGGCTGGATCTGTGGGATTATGGATATTATTCAGTGGGAAAAGCACTCAAGAGGACTAACTAGGACCTGAGTTCAAATGCTCAGAATCCAGGTGCAATCGTCATATGGGTGTGGCAGCCCTCTATTAATCTCAATATGATAAAGGTAGAGAAAAGAAAATACAGATAAGAGACCAGTTCAAGGACCTCTGTCTCAAGATGCTTCTTCTTCCCACCTCTATGAACTTCTACATCCATATAGAAAGTAGTGATCTCCATTCTATGTGATTTCTTCATTCATGAGAAAGTAGTTGCTTAGGCCATATAGCCAAAGTCCAGGTTAACGTGCTTCAGTTAATGAGAACAGGTAACCAGAAGCAGATCTACAGAAACTTAAAAGCAAGGCTAGTACACTTTGAGACTTTCCTAGAACTATGGATTTGAAGGATTAGGCTTTTGTTTCCATTTTGGCAGGTGGTACTATCTATGTGCTAGTACATCAATCATGGAGTCAGTTATGCTAATATCTGAGGGCCTACTAAGGTCTTGGGACTGGCAATATCCCCCAGTGGACTTAGGGAATGAGTCAAATTGTGGACTTACCCTGCTCTAAAGAGGTATCATATAGTTTAAGATGCAGAACCCTGCTATTAATCCAATCAGAATGAGAATTAAAGGCCCAGCCAGTGTTGATAGCAGAGTAGCCCCTCAGCAGGACCAAGGGAACAGAGTAATTACCTGATTCATGTCATTGTCTTTTTTTTTTTTTTTTTTTTTGAGGTTTTCCCCCATGGCAAGAATTTTTCTAATTACTCCTGATCAATTAGCATAGAAACAGCAGGTGTTTTCCAAAGCCCCCTTTGTGTCATGAGAAGCAAGACTAACTCTCTGTTTTGTAGGACCAATGGGCAAGAAGATTTAACTGTTGATTAATTTAAAAATGGAATCTTTTAATACCTCTAGGTCCTGATCAACCTGCCTACTTAGATTTTATAGTTTTTATTTTCTATGATAAAGGCTCCAGCCAGGAGTGGGAAGAGGATAGGAAAAGCTCCTTAGGTTTTGTTTGTAGTCCAGGGTCTATATTAAAGTGTATTTTCCTTTATTCCCCATTACATAGGTATACCTGGGGAAGAATATGTACTAAGGCACATAAAAGTGTTTTCTAAATTTGGAAAACATCAGAAGAGGCACATTTAGTCAAACCATTAATACATGCCCACCAATAGTCTTGGGGTTCCAGCAATATTTCTGTTGTCCAGATAACCTGTAAGGTACAGTGGCAGGTATCAGAATAAGGGAAGTATTTAGGTTAAAGGTTTTAGATATTAAACAAGTTCCAGCCCTTTGTAAGTCTCCTAATATTAATTTGAACTGCCACCACTCACAGTGAGTTTTACCAGTCAATGGGCTGATAGTCTTGTTAGCTCCTATCTCTCCATACCATAGAGCCAAGGGTCTAAGCATAAGCAGCAATCTTAAGTGATACCAGCTTCCTGGACAGTGCCCAATGTGCTGTCAGATGCTTTGGAGGGGAGAATTGGTCTGGGCCTTGGCAAGAGTAGATCTTTGTCAGGACCCAAATGTCTATCTAGGTACCTTGAAAGGCCCTTTAAATCTATCCCCAGAATCACCTCCTGTGGCATAAAATCTCATTCCCCATGTTCTCCCTGTTTCTCAATGGCCAGACTCTTTTAAAAGATTTTTTTTCAGGAAGCCCCAGTTTCAAATCCTAAATTTTTGCATCAGGAAGAGGTGGAGGGGTAGGAAGTAAGAACCCATGGCTCAATGAAACCTTAATTTTAATGGGTCCATCACCTAGGAGACAGTCCATTTGGCATCAGCATCTAAGGCTTCTGCTTTCTTTACATGGGTGTGGTGGATCCATGGTGTCATGCCAGCTACTTTCACAGCCATAAGAGTTGAGAGAATCACTGTGTGTGGTCATTTCCAAGTTGGTTTCACTGTTTCTTTGCCTATCTGCTTAACCTAGACAATATCAGGAGACCTGAACAAAGAGAAACTGATCACGGTGGACTCAGACTTCAGCTTGGTTTCTCAGACAGACCAATGAATAGCATTAATGGAGGACTGAAGGGTCTATACTTAGTTGAGAGAGGAAAAGAGAGCTCTGCCAACTGCTAGACACTATGGGGGGGGAGGTCTTCTGAGCCTAGTCTCATAATTGGTGAATCCCTCCCTATATGAGGGTGAGGTGTCTAAAACAAAGCAAAGGAAGGCCATCCTTACACCCTTCATTAGACTTGTGAGTTTTGTTAAGTATTTTTTTTTAACATCCTGCTTATTTTTTTCACCTGCTGCAAACTGGGTTTTATATGCATAGTGAAATTTACAATCTATGTCTAAAGCTTTAGCTATTAATT
This sequence comes from Arvicanthis niloticus, assembly GCF_011762505.2. Lineage (NCBI taxonomy): Eukaryota > Metazoa > Chordata > Mammalia > Rodentia > Muridae > Arvicanthis > Arvicanthis niloticus. The sequence continues at coordinate 27,412,547 of NC_047679.1, forward strand.
GAGAGGTTGGGCTATGAATGTCGGGTCATTGTCAGATTCCATTGCTATGGGGAGGCCAAATTATGGGCCATGATCCCGAGGGAGCTTTTTTAGCTACACTTTGAGCAGTTTCAGTCCAATTGGGGAATGCTTCTACCCTGAAAGGGTTAAAATTTTTCAAAAACTCCTAGTAGGCAGAGCAGAACCAAGAGTGCAGGTCAGCTTGGTCATGAGCTCTGTGTTTCAGGAACTTGGCTGACCACAAGATAGACGGTTGGTTACGAATAGGCTCTTTGAGAATAGCCTATACAAAATGTTCCCCATGACTGTTCCTTGGACCCTGTCACAAACTGAATAATGGGCTGGGACTTTCCACAGGTACTCACCAATAACCCTCCTTTACTCCCCCTGGGTTGTGGTTTCCCCCCTGAATTGTGGTTTTTGCCTTTAAATCCTCTCTGTCTCCAAAGCCCCGAGGTCAAACCCCACTGCCCCTGTGTGGGTTATGGGTCTTGACCTCAACATGTTGATGGAAACATACATCTTACTGATTGTATCAAGTTCAGTGTCTTGTGGGTTATTGGGTAGCAGAGAATTCCTGAGGCTTAGGTGAGGTCCTCCATTTGTGGGGGCCTTACAACCCCACCTAGAAAAGGTACCTTTAAAAACTAGCAAGTACTTGTATCCTCCCCAGGCTGGCTGATCCTGGGGAGGTCAGTTTCCCCAGAACTTGTGAGGGTGTTGGCCTCTCATTTGGATCCATTCCTGGGAAAGGGATTTCTATTTTTGATTTATTTGAGCACAAACCTGGCATCTGGCTGAGATGTTCCATGCTCTAGGCTGTCCAGTCTAGGTAAAACACATCTTGGTCTGAGCAACTCAGAAAGTTTTATGGCCCCCAGGTGAGAAGCCTGGTGAAGGTCAGTTACCAGAGTCCTCCTAGTTGTTTCTTGAAGAATGATCTTTCCCCCTTGGTATCTTCCACCAATCTATGGTGTTGAGCTGTCCATTTCTGTTGGAAGCCAACTTCTAGCAGAAAGCCGCTATTAGCTTTGCAGCCATCTTGAGCCATATACCCTGAAAAGAGACTTGTTTTTCAACAGCCTACAACAGCTGAGCACACTCTGATAAATATCTTGTTTATCCCACATAGTTTGCTTTGCTGTTTAGTGCCCTCAGCTGCAAAACACATGTGCTATCCATGCCATACATGCCTGTAAGACACATGTGATATCCACACCTGCAAGGCACGTGGTATCCACACCTACAAGGCATGTGGCAAAAGCGTATAAATACACCTGACTTCCCTTCAATGAGAAAGGCAATTAAAGAGACTCGAGACTTGATCAGAATCTCTGTCTTGTCTCCATTCTTCTCTCTTGCTAGACCCTGACCTGCAGACCAGAGCAGCAGAGCTGTCCTGGAGATTTTGGCCCCCAAGTGTGGGGCAGCTTGGGCTGGGACACATTTCTTCTTCTGTATCTTCTATTTCCCCTTGGTAATTCCATAGAGTCTCAGGCAACACTCAGTCAGGGCATGTCATCAGAATATCAATAGGCCCCACTGGCCTACATGTCTGGCATCTAGGTCAGCAGCCCAATTACCTCTTGCCTCAGGGCACTCAATAGGAGAAGCCAAATAGCCTCCAGGAGGGCCAAGATTTTTCTCTCTGGCTCTAATGTCCTTTCCTCCAGTGGTGGGAAACTCCTTTTCTTCTATAGATCATACCATGGAAATGCATAGTAACTTTTTGTATATGTGGTGGTGTATTTTTCTTTCCTCATACTAGAGCCTGGGTTAGATTGCTCAGTTCACTCTGGGCTGAATTAGCTGGCTTTGACCCAAACTGTTTCAGTTAAAGTAGCTACTGCAGCTCCCAGTACCTACCTGGTATCATCTCCAACCTGTGACTGCCATGGGTGAGCACATGCTGGTTGTCATAGAGCAAGAGGGTAGCAGCATTGATAGTGGTGGGTTTCTCAAGAAGGAGTAGTACTGGCTGGTTTCATGTGTCAGCTTGTCACAAGCTGGAGTTATTACAGAGAAAAAAGCCTCCCTGGAGGAAATGCCTCCATGAGATCCAGCTGTAAGGCATTTTTTCAATTATTGATCAAAGGTGAGAGGGCCCATGCAAGCCAGTAAGCAGAATCCCTCCACAGCTTCTGAATCAGCTCCAGCCTCCAGGTTCCTACCCTGTGTGAGTTCCTATCCTGACTTCCTTTGGCAATGTGGAAGTGTAAGCTGAACAAACCCTCCCCCCCAACTTGCTTCTTGGTCATGATGTTTTGTGCAGGAATAGAAACCCTGACTAAGATAGGACTCTAAGGTAGTCCAGGAGTAGGGCCTATTACTGGATCACACAGATATCAGACAGCCAGTGTTCTGTTGTTCCTCAGAGAAGGGCCTCAGCCAGGTTGTTGGGTGCTGTGAGGGTAAGATCCTAACCCAGAGCTAACTTGCTTTTTATTTTTATTAGACGAGCAGCACTCACTGCAGCTCTTAGACAGGTGAGCCATCCTGTGGCTAAAGGGTCCATAGACAAGTACACCACAGGTCCTATCCATGGCCCCAAAGTTTGGGTTAAAATCCCTTCTGTACTGTCTTTTGTATTTTGGACAAAGAGATGAAAAGTTTGGGAGATGTTTGAAGTGCTAGGACTGGAGACAAAGTCAGAGAATTTTTCTTTTTCTGTTCACAACCTTGCTCCTGGTCACTCTCTCCCATAATCCTTCCTCCATCTCCACTCCCCTTCTCCTCTGAGGGTGGGGACCCACTGGGTATTCCCCCATCTTGGCATTTCAAGTCTTTGTGAGGCTAGGTTCTTCTCTCCTGCTGAAGTCAGACAAGGCAGCCCAGCTACAAGAACATATCCCATGTACAGGCAACAGCTTTTGGGATAGCCCCCATCCCAGTTGGTCAGGATCCACATGAAGTCCAAGCTGCATATCTGCTACATGTGCATGTGTGAGAAGGCCTATGTTCAGCCCATGTACGTTCTTGTTGGTGGTTCAGACTCTGAGAGCCCAAGGGTCCAGCTTAGTTCACTCTGTTTGTCTTCCTGTGGAGTTCCTATCCCCTTTGGGTGGCAATCCTTCCTCCTATTCTTCCAGGAGAGTCCCCAAGCTCCATCTACTGTTTGGCTCTGGGTGTCAGTATCTGTCTGAGTTAGCTGCTGGGTGGAGCCTCTCAGAAGACAACATGCATCTGTCTGCAAGTATAACAGGGTATCATTAACAGTGTTAGGGACTAGTGCTTGTCCATGGAATGGGTCTCAAGTTGGGCTGGTTATTAGTTGGCCACTCCCTCAGTCTGTGCTCCATTCCCTGTGCCTGCATTGCTTCTAGACAAGATAAATTTGGGGCTGAAAGTTTTGTGGGTAGGTTGATGTCTCTATTGCTCCACTGAGGTTCCTGTCTGGGTTCAGGAGGTGGTTTCTTCAGGTTCCATATCCCTAATGTAATAAGTCACAGCTAAAGTCACCCCCATTGCTTCATGGGCACCTCCCTTATCCCAGGTCTCTGTCTCATCCTGGAGATGCCCACCTCCAACACCTGTCAGTTGCAGATTTCCATTCATTTTCATGACCATCTAGGCATCTCTTCTGTCCTTCTCCTCACCTGTTCCTGAACCCCCACTCCCCTCCCCATACCCCTCCCTCATAGTTCCCTCTGTCCATATGCCTCTTATGACTATTTATTCCCCCCTTCTAAGTGAGATTCAAGCATCCTCACATGAACCTTCTTGTTTAGCATCTTTGGGTCTGTGGAGTGCAACATGGTACTTGTATTTTATGGCTAATATCCACTTATAAGTGAATACATCTCATGTATGTCATTTTGGGACTCGGTTACCTCACTTAGGATGATATTCTCAAGTTCCATCTATTTGCCTGCAGAATTCATGATATCTTGGTTTGTAATAGATGAATAGTATTCCATTGTGTAAATGAACCACATTTTCTTTATCCATTCTTTAGGTGAGGGACATTTAAGTTGTTTCCAGTTTCTGGCTATTAAGAACAAAGCTGCTATGAACACTGTTGAACAAGTGTTTGGGGAGTGTTGGAGCATCTTTTGGGTATATGCCCAGGAGTGGTATTGCTGGGTCTTGAAGTAGAACTGAACTATTCCTAGTTTTCTGAGACATCACCATGGGTTTTTTTTATTATAAATTTTGGTTGAAAGTCTATTTTATTATATTCTAAAATGGCTACTGCAGCTTACTTCTTGAGCCCATTTACTTGAAAAACTTATTTTACAGCCTTTTACTCTAAGGTACTGTCTACTTTTGTGGCTGAGATGTGTTTCTTGTATGCAGCAGAATGATGGATCCTGTTTTCACATTCCAGCAAATAAGACCTATTTATATCTTTAGATTTTTCTAGTGTTTATATTTTTCCTAATATCTGGTGCTGACTGGGTGACAAAATAAATCATTTTAGCAGCTGTCTTTAATCCTTTACAAAAGGATGCAGTGAAAAGTGTTTTCTGCCTCCTTTGTCAATGTTGAACAGAAGGAAAAATCCATTCTATCCAGGCTGCATTGTCCAGGAGCAACACCCCCCCCCATAATGGTGGGGTTTGAATTTTCCAATTGACCACTAGTTGAAAAACGTAACAAATTAGAAAAGAAAAGCAGAACTTGCTCTTGTTCCTTTTCCAGGGACTGCTTACAGCAGGCAGGGAGGCAAAAGATTTAGGTTAGTTGAATCTGTTGGTCTGCCTGTAGATCTCTTGTCCTCTTCAGATCCCTCAATCCTCCTCCTCCACAGGACCGCCTGATCTCCATCTAATATTTGGCCATGTGTGTCTGCATCTGTTTCCACTGACTGCTGGGTAGAACCCCTCAGAAAATCTTCATGTTAGGCTCCTGTCTGCAAGCATAACAGAGTATCATTACAGAGTATCATTAATAGTGTCTTGCCCTTGGGATGGGTCTCAAATTCGGCCAGTCATTGGCCATTCCCTACATCCCTGCTCTATCTTTGTCCCTGCACATCTTGAAGGCAGGACACATTTTTGGGTCAAAGGTTTTGTGGGTGGGTTGCTGTCTTTATCTCTCCACTGTGAGTCCTGCCTGGCTATAGGAGGTGGCTACTTCAGGATCTGTATCCCCCACTGTTAGCAGTCTCAGCTAGAGTTGCCCCCATAGACTCCTTGGAGCTTCCCCCTCCCCGGGTTTCTGGCATGTGCTAGAGACACATGCCCCTACCTGCCCACTGAGGAAATGGTTTACTTAGCTTACACTTCTACTTTACTGTTCATCATTGAAGGTAGTTAGGATAGGAACTCATATAAGGGTGGGAACCTGGAGACAGGAGCTGATGCAGAGGCCATGAAGGATGCTACTTACTGGCTTGCTCCCCAAGGCTTACTCAGCATGCTTTCTTATAGAACCCAGGACCACCAGCTCAGGGATGGCACCACTCACCCTGTGTTGGGCCCTTCCTCACTGATCACTAATTGAGGAAAAGCCTCACAGCTGGAACTCATGAAGACATTTTCACAACTGAGGCTTCTTCCTCTCTGATGACTCTAGCCTGTGCCAAGTTGAAACACAAAACTAGCCAATACAGGGGGACCTGCCAAATGTCCATATACATGAAACAGAAAACAGAGGGAACCTGGTAATGTCCCACACAGATTCTAGACACTGAATCAGCAGCCACGTATCCAAACAGAAGGCACTTTAACCAGACTTGCCTCTGGGATGATAGATGAAGCAATTTGTTTCCTTTTAGGGTAGAGGTGGCAGATTTCTTGGAAACATTAGTCAGAGGTTAATACAAGGGAGTCTTGGGGACCTGGAATATCCCAAGTTGTGCACTCCCTAGAAGTTCCTTGACCACAATACTCTTCCATTCTCTAAGGATCTCTGAGACACCCCTCCCCCATGTCTCAAGGTCTGCTCTCTGAGGTTTGGGGAACCTCCACAAATGTGTGGTATTCACCAAAGAAGACTACCGGGGACACAGGTTTAAGCCCATAGAAAGTCTTTATTAGCCAGCCAGCAAATACACTGGGTGTTAGGGATCCTAGTATAGCATGGAGCCTTTCTTATGGTGAGCTTTTAAGCACAATGATAACTTGGTCAGGAAACAGATAAAGAAATCAAAGAATTCAATGAAAATGAAGACACAGCATACCCAAACTTAGGGAGCACAATGAAAGCAGTGCTAGGAGGAAAATTCATAAAACTAAGTGGACTTGTAAAGAAATTGGAGAGATCTTACACTAGCAACTTAACAGCACACCTGAAAGCTCTAGAACAAAAAGAAGCAAATACACCAAAGATTAGTAGACAGCAGGAAACAGTTAAATTAAACTCAAGGCAAAAATCAACCACATAGAAACAAAGAGAACGATACAAAGAATCAACAAAACCAAGAACTGGTCCTTTGAAAAAAGTCAACAAGACAGATATTTACCGTTAGACAAACTAACTAAAGTGCACAGAGACTGTATCCAAATTAACAAAGTCAGAAATGAAAAGGGAGACATAACAGAAACTGAGGAAATTTTAAAAATCATCATACCTTCCTACAAAACCTTATACTCAATAAAACTGGAAAATCTACATGAAATGGATGGTTTTCTAGACAAATAACACTAAAGATAAAACAAGAGCAGATAAACTATCTAAAGAGGCCTATTGAATAAGGAGAAACTTGAAGAAATTCCACTAAAATCAAGGACAAGACAAGACTGCCCACTCTCTCTGTACTATTCAATATAGTATTTGAAGTTCTAGGTAGAGCAATAAGAAAACAAAAGGAGATCAAGGGGATATAAATTGGCAAAGAAGAAGTCATAGTATCACTATTTGTAGATGATATGATAGTATACATAAGCAACCTTAAAAATTCTACCAGAGAACTTATACAGCTGATAAACAATTTCAGCAAAGTGGCTGGGTACAAAATTAATTAAAAGAAATCAACAGCCTTCCTTTATACAAATGATAAATGGGCTGAGAAAGAAAATAGAGAAACAACACCCTTCACAAGTCACAAATAATATAAAATACCTTGGTGTAACTCTAACCAAACAAGTGAGATATCTGTAAACACGAACTTCAAATCCCTGAAGAAAGAAATCGAAGAAGACCTCAGAAGATGCAAAGATCTCCCATGCTTATGGACTGGTAGGATTAACATAGTATAAATGGCCATATTACCAAAAGGAATCTGCAGATTAAATGCAATCCCCATCAAGATTGTAACACAATTCTTCACAGATGTGGAAAGAGCATTTTTCAAATTCATATGAAAAAAAAAACCCAGGATAGAAAAAAAACATTCTCAATAATCAAAGAACTTCTGGATGAACTACAGAGAATAGTGATAAAAACTGCAAGGTATTTTTACAGAGACAGACAGGTCAGTTCGATCAATGGAATAGAATTATAGACCCCAAAATAAACCCACACATCTATGGACATTTCATCTCTGACAAAGAAGCCAAAACCATACAGGGAGAAAAGAAAGCATCTTCAACAAATAATGTTGGTCTAACTGACAGTCTACATGTATTTGTAAGAATGCAAATTGATCCATTTTTACCACCTTGTACAAAGCTCAAGTCCAAGTGGATCAAAGGCCTACATATAAATCCAGGTACATTGAATCTAATAGAAGAGAAAGTGGGAAAGATCCTTGAACTCATTGGCATGGGGGAAATTTCCTAAAGAGAACTTCAATGGCTCAGGCTATAAGATCAACAGTTGATAAATGTGACATCATAAAACTGAAAAGCTTCTGTAAGGCAAAGGACACTGTCAATAGGACATATCAGCAACCTACCGATTGGGAGAAGTTCTTCAGTAACCCTATATCTGACAGACAGCTAATGTCCAAAATATACAAACAATTCAAGAAGTTAGATTCCAAAACAAAACAACCCAATTTAAAAAATGGGGTGCAGAGCTAAACAAAGATTTCTCAACAGGGGAATCTGGAATGGCTGAGAGGCACTTAGAAAAATATTCAACATCTTTAATCACCAGGGAAATGCAAAGAAAATGACCCTGATATCCCACTTTACACCAATCAGAAAGGCAAAGATCAAAACCCTAAGCTACAATACATGCTGCTGAGGATGTGGAGAAAGGGGAACTCTCCTCCATTGTTGGTGGGATTGCAAGCCGGTACAACCACTCTGGAAATCAGTCTGGGCGGTTCCTCAGAAAATTGGACATAGCATTACCTGAGGACCCAGCTATCCCACCTGGGGCATATACCCAAAAGATGTTCCAACATATCACAAGGACATTTACTCCACTATGTTCCAACCTTATTTATAATAGCCAGAAGCTGGAAACAACCCAGATGTCCTTCAACAGAGGAATGGATACAGAAAATGTGGTACATTTACACAATGGAATATTACTCAGCTATTAAAAATGAGGGCTTCATCATTTTTGCAGACCAAAAGATGGAATTAGAAAAATATCCTGAGTGAGATAACCCAGAGAGACATGCTTGGTATGTACTCACTGATAAGTGGATATTAGCCAAAAAAAATTTCAGGATATCCATGATAAAACTCAAAGACCATAGGAAGCTTAGCAAGAAGGAAGGCCCAGGGATGGATTGATACCTGAAACCCACTGAGAAAGGGAACAAAATAATCATGGGAGGCAGAGGAAGAGATGAAAATTGGTGGGAGAGAGGAGGAACATGGGAAAGGAAGAGCAGAATCAGGTGTGGAAAGAGATAGGAGAAATGCCCAGAGGGCCAGGAGAATGAATGGAAATATGCAACAATGGTGGCGGGGAACCTCTAGAAAGCCACAGGACTCCATAGGGCTGACAGCTTAAATGCCCAATGGTGGTTAGTTGGAACCTGAAGAAACTATCTCCAATAGATAGACATGGCCCCCAGTTGGGGTAGGGGATCACCCACCCATTGTCAAAACTTTTAACCCATACTGTTGCTGTCTAAAGGAAATACAGGGACCAAAGTGGAGCAGAGACTGAAAGAAAAGCCATCCAGTCACCAGCCCAACTTGGGACCCATTCCATGCACGAACACCAAATCCTGGCACTATTACTGAGACCACATTGTGTGTGCAGACAGGAACCTGGCATGGCTTTCCTCTGAGAGGCTCTACCAGCATCTGACTGAGACAAATGTAGATACTTACAGCCAACCACTGGACTAAGGTTGGGGACCAATATGGAACAGTTAGAAGAAGGCCTAGAGGAACTGAGGGGGATTGCAACCCTATAGAAAGAACAACAGCATCTACTAACTTGGACACCTAAGAGCTCCCAGAGATTAAGCCACCAACCAAAGAGCATACATGGGCTGGTTCATGGCCCCAAGCCCATGTGTAGCAGTATCGAGGACCACTCTGTCAGTGTTGGAACCCACACTGCCAAAAGCCTTGGGGGCTAAATTATTAGAGCATGCACTGTTGTTGTTATTCCTTTCTGACCAGCAGAAAGTAAATGCAACTCTGAGTTTCTTCCTCAAGCAGTTTATTCGAGCTTTATGATACAAAAATAGCACACTCTCCCCTTCCATATCCGGCTTATATCCCCTTAAGGCCAGCCAATAATTTTCTGCCACGTGGCATAATCCTATGGGTACTCTACTAGAGAAAGCTGCATTTTCTTTATATATTCCTAATAAGGTTTGTGTTTACAGGTACAAGCTTTTGTCTGGCTGCCTGCCAGAAGCCATCTTCTGGGCACGGCTCTCCACAGTTCCCCCTTTTGTTTTAACAGCTTTGTAGGGAAAGGTAGAGGTCTGATCTCTGCTAAGCAAAAGGGAAGATTGTACTGCTTCATCCACCTGGCTTGTCACCAGGGGATCAGCAGACCCACCTCTCGTTCTTTTCACAGAGGTAGGATTTTAGAACGCAACCTATATGTAATCAAACATGTCTTTCTCGGTCTCCTAATTCTGGGGAGACTCCAAGTGCAGTGTTTCGCCTAGCACCCTGCTACTGTTTGATAATTCCAAGCCAAGCTTGGGGGCAGCTGCCTTCCTTGACAGCTGTAAAAGCTTGAATAATCATAGCTAGCTCTGTTTTTCAAGCAACCCGCATTCTACAAATACACCACAGGCAAAAAAAGCTGGTGGCCACAAATATTAAAGCAAGGACGCCAATTCTCGCCCACTCTTTAAAATGAAACACAGCTCCAGTGATCTACACAGCAAGTCCACTGGTGAGACTAGAGTCTAAGCGAGTGGAGTTCACTGTCACCACAGCTATCTGCAACCGCCTCATCAAACTTTCAAAGTCCGCCGACCAATTACCTATCAAAAAAACTAGAGAGCTGACAAGACAGATTAGCAGCTTGAGTATAGTTTTGATACTGAATAGCAGTAACACATAATCTAGTATATTTCCATTCACACCCACTTTGGCCCAACTGCAACTGTGCATCCACCTGCTCTTGGATGAGGTCAATTCTTTGATTGACCAGCATGAGTCCTCCTTTTAGTTGGACATTTAAGGATGCTTGTAAGTCAAGGTCAGCAGCTGTATTGGTGGACAGGTTATTAAGGACTGCGGCAGTTTGTACTGTGTGACTCATTGCCACAGCAGCAGTGGCAGCTCCAGCCGCTGCAACAGAAATAGCAGTAACAATGGCAGCTGTTATACCAAAATCTCTCTTGGCTCGAAACTGTACCAAAGTATTAAGGGCATCCACCGAAATGGGAAACTTATCACTCTCCCAGCACATGCTATAAAAGCAATCAAGATTACTACAAACTAGTTGGCTCCTATAAGGCTGAGTAGAATTACTAACAATAAACACAAAAGGTGCCCAAACATAAACAGGAGTAGGAGTAAAGGTAATAGTTTTTACAAACCCCTCTCCTACAACTGTCTCATAAAAGGATAGTCTATAATCAATGTCTTCATTGGTCACCTGCACACCCAAGGAGGTGGAATAAGAAAATCTTTGTACTCCATGAGATCCTCCCCCAATCATAACAAAGGGTGACAGATCTGTGTAACTACCATTCACTACACAAAGTAGCCACACATCAAAAAGACTAGCAGGCATAGCTATCCTGCCAAGTAAAATTAAGGCCAGCATAAGTGGCATTAAAACTAGTATCAATATCTGGTGAAAAAGTAAAAAAAAAATTCTTTTTGTTTTATGCCAATAAGTATGACGCTCTGCAGCAGAGTGACCAGTTACATCAAGTTGTAAAAAATTTAAAGTAAAAAGAGCAAGAGAAATATGTTCTCTCAGGGTGTGGCTAGAGCCAAATCCCCCTTTTTGTTTTAATAAGCATTCTTTAAGAGTAGACGGGCTCTTTCCACCATATCCTGACCTTGTGAATTAGATGTTAATCCATGTTTTATGGACACTTGCATTTTGTTGACAAAAGGATTTAAAGGAGGCAGCTGTATAGCTAGGGCCATTATCAGTTTGTATTGTTTGGGGTTTTCCCTGTCCATGTTTTTAAGCAATGAAGAATGACATACTTTGCTTTTTCCCCTGACAAGGAGGAAGCAAAAATAAGGCCTGAACAAGTATCCACAGATACATGAACATATTTTAGTTTTCCAAATTCTGAAAAATGTGTTACATCCATTTGTTATAACTGTAAAGGCAGCAATCTCTTTGGATTCACTCTCACCCCAGGGAGGTGAGTATGAATGCTACAATCTGGGCAATGGACCACTATTTGTCTAGCTGCTTCTCTGGAAATTTTATACTTCATTTGTAATGTTTTAGCATTAACATAAAATATCTTATGAAATTGGGTGGCTAGCACTACTGGGGAATCAAGAATACTAGTAAAAATAAACTCTCTGCACGTAGCCATATCAACTTCATTATTAGCAGCACTAACAGGCCCAGGCAAGCCTGTATGGGCTCTCACATGCTGCACAATAAAGGGAAATTCAAGTTCCCATATCAATCTTTGTAATATTGTTAACAAATTATAAATAGGACTGGTCAATTTTGTCTTACCAGTAGCTTCTAACATCTTTAAAACATTTACTACATACAGAGAATCTGATACTAAATTAAAAGGTTCTTTAAATTTATCAAAAACTTCTATTACAATTTTCAACTCTATAATTTGAGGAGAGGCAGGAGCAAATTGAATCACCACAGGATCATCAGTATTAAATTTATATGATCCACATCCAGTTTTAGAACCATCAGTATGTATAACAGCAGCACCAATTAAGGGGCTACTTTTAGTCATTTTTGGAAAAACAATAGGATGGGATTCAAAAAATTGTATCAATGGATACTGAGGATAATGATTATCAAATTCTCCAGCATATCTACATTTTAATATTGCCCAATCATCTATGGTAGCACACAGAACCTGCAATTGATTATTATTAAAAGGTATTTTAATTTTAGATAGCTCCATACCAAAATGTTGTAAACACTGTTGCATACCTTCCAAAGCTAATATTGTAACAGCAGTAGGATAATATTCAATAGTTCTGGTTATTGATATTTTAGGATGAATCCATTTTAATGGCCCATGCTGCCACAAAGGAAGCTAGCCCCAGGGGTGCTTCCTTTGCCCCTAGTCAATTGCATTACTGCAGCAACAAGGTCAGCATTTGAAAGAGGCCCTCCAATTTCTCTACAGACCTTCATCCATGTCTCAATGTCATGAGATATGTAAGGAATGATGGCATTGAGACATTCCTTAGTACATTGTTCAAAAACTAATTGCTGAATTAAAGGCATTGCTGTATCTGGATTACCAAAAATTCTTTCAGCAGCCTCCATCATTCTTGCTACAAAGTCTGAAAATGGCTCAGTAGGACCCTGAATTATTCTGGTTAAATTTCCACTCACCTCCCCTTTATTAGGGAGAGTTTTCCAGGCACATATGGCCAGTTTATTAATTTGCTCATATACCTGGATAGGATACCCTGTCTGATTTCCTGTAAAACGCCCCTGTCCCATGAGCATATCTACATTCCAAACATCATTGCCTGCTTGTCTATTTAGATTTGCATGCTGCTGGGCTTACTCTTGATAAAAAAACTTTCCAATCTAAATAATGCCCCATTGACAGGCAAGCCCTTACTGTACTCATCCAATCACTAGGAGTCTTACAATGGCCTGCTAAGATATCAAGCTGTGTCACTGTGAAGGAGGCATTAATGTCATAAGTTCTCACTGATTCAGCAAGGTTTTTAAGGACCTTAAAATCCAAAGGTTCATGATATCTCTAAGCATTAGTGTCCTGAAAACCTGAAAAGGCTATTTGAACTTTCTTCCATACTCCTGGGCAAAAGGACTCGCCATTTCATCCTCCCCCTCCTCAGCCAGGCTCGACATCCAGAGTAGGAGGTGCAGGCTGCTGCAGCTAAGCAGGAGGGGTGATTGGAGGCAGAGTTTTACTCACCAAAGACACAGCCCAAAGGCACAGCCACCTTTCTTCTTCTTCTCTCCCCCTTTCTTCATTCTGTTTTGAACTGTTAATGACTCCATTTTGGCTAACAAAGCTTCCAAATTTTCCTCTATTTTTTTCTATCTTCTCTTCTGACTCAGAGCTACTCTGATTCCAAGCAAAATTTAGATCTTTTCCCAATTTGTCCCAGCTCACCAGTGTTAAATGGCCTGAGACCATAAATCAGGGAACAATTGTATCCACTCCTTGTAAAAAGGTTGTAAACACTCTTCTCTTCTTATTTAACCCTTTGTCTCCAGCAACTCCTGAAGAGCTGTGAGAAGCAGCTGAGACTGAGAATTTCCTATGCTTTTCACTTTAACTATATTTTATTGTTCCGTTCCCTGGAATCTTTTCCCCATTGCTTTACGCTGACGGATAAATCGCCGCTATTCCACAGACTTGTAAATTGCTGCTAGACCGCGGGCTTAATATTGTCTCTTTCCGAGAACCTAAGTTATTGGCCCCCTTTTATTACCTGGGCACTTTACTGCTGGTCCCTTGCTACTTGAGATTCTGAAACTCACCAGCCACCCTACTGGAACGTTCCCCGTACGGGCCACCAGATATTGTTGTTATTCCTTTCTGACCAGCAGAAAGTAAACACAACTCCGAGTTTCTTCCTCAATCAGTTTATTCGAGCTTTATGATACAAAAATAGCACACTCTCCCCTTCCATGTCCGGCTTATATCCCCTTAAGGCCAGCCAACAATTTTCTGCCACGTGGCATAATCCTATGGGTACTCTACTAGAGAAAGCTGCATTTTCTTTATATACTCCTAATAAGGTTTGTGTTTACAGGTACAAGATTTATCTGGCTGCCTGCCAGGCACCATCTTCTGAGCACGGCTCTCCACAATGCACTGCCCCAAGCTGCTTCAGTCCGAGGGTCAGGGTTCAGCATGAGAGAGAGTGAGGACGCACTAGAAGAATGGAGACCAGACAGAGTGTGATTCAAACCTGTTTATTCTTCAGTCTCTCTTCCTCTCTCCAAGTCCCTAGTCTTTAGTTCCTAGTCCCTAGTTCCTAGTCCCTGGCACCTCCTAGTTCCAAGCTTTTTTCTCCAATTGCTAAGTGCCTAATGTCTAATTCCAAGTTCTTCTTCCAAGTGCCAAGTGCCTAATACCTAATACCTAATAACTAACTCCAAGTTGTACTGTGAGCTGTACTCTCTAACCTAATTCCTAGTTCCAAGTTGTACTGAACTCTTCTGTCTGCCTTTCGCCTTTTATATGTCTCACTTCTGAGCCACGCCTCTAAGTCATGCCTTTAAGTCATGCCCTTAGGCCTTGTCTCTAAATCTGATCTCTAAGTCACACCCTTAAGTCTCAGCTCTAAATCACAGCTTTAAGTCTCACACACCCTGGGTATCTAAAACAAGATGTTATCAGAGTGTGCTCAGCTGTTGTAGGCTATTGTAATCAAATCTCTTATCAGGGTATATGGCTCAAGATGCCTGTAAGGATGATAGGCACCTTCTGTCAGCTCCCCATATAGCAGAGGACTGCCTTGTCTGGCCTCAGTAGGATAGGATATGCTTAATTCTGTGGAAACTTGATGCCCCAGGGAAGAGGGATGCTGGTGAGGATGAGGTGGGGGTGGGTGGGCAGGTGAGGGAGCACCCTCTTGGAGGCAGGGAGGACGGGAATGGGGTAAAGAACTCAGGCATTGGGGACTGGGAAGTAGGACAATTTTGAAATGTAAACAAATAAAATAATTTAATAAAAAAAACATATCTTGGGTTGAGATATGTCAGTAAAAAAGAACAGTTAGTCAGAAGGGGAAACACAGAAGCCAAAAGGAAAGGTTAATAGATTTAGAGACTTTCCAAGTACTGTAAACTTGATGTATTAAGTGTTTATTTTTATTTTGCTAGGTGGTATTATCTTCATGCTGTGTTTTATGTCCTAAACTGTACTTTCAACATGGAGACAATTGTGTTAAGGTCTGGAGTTCTGTTAAAACCCAAGGCTAGACTCCTGTCTCTAAGGCTTCATAGACTAGGCATGAATAAAGACACACTAAATCAGAAATTAAGCTTTTATCATGCCCAAACCCTAGGCCTTTACGTTTAGGGGAGAAAAAAGTATTTATTTAGAAAGCTAGTAAACCAAGGGAGGCAGTTATTGCCAACAAAGACCATTTAAGGGAAGTTGAATATGAGAAAGGACTTGGAAGAGCAGTTACAAAACACACAGGATAGAGGCAGGGGAGGAAAACCAGTCATAACTAGAGATTTCCAGGTGCCACTCCAGTGGCCGATAACTGGACAGTATCTTAGTTTAGTGAGGATAATAGTTCTGGACATTTAGGTCATGTTTACCTTGTTATTACCCTGAACAAAATGTTTCTTAAACTATAAGCATGCCCACATACAGGGGTGATGCATAAATCTGACCCTTAGTTTAAGGTAGTGAAAGTGCCATTGTGATGGCAGAAATGTCGAAGTTCTGGGTTTTATTTTTTTTAACACTGTTTTAGGCACTGGCCATCTGTAGGCCTAAAGAAGGCATTTATGAAAGTGGCAAAGTCCCCCAAAAGTAACCTAGATCAGACTTTTTTCCATTTTTTCTGTGTATGATTTCATATGTACATATATACATATATCAATATATATATCAATATATCAATATTTATATCTATATATATCTATTTCTATATATCTGTATCTAGATAGATAGATAGATAGATAGATAGATAGATAGATAGATAGATATTCAATCTAATGAAGGCACTTAGTACTATGAATTTTTCTTTTAGCATTGCTTTCATTGTATCCCATAAGTTTGGGTATGTTGTGCCTTCATTTTCACTGAATTCTAGAAAATATTTGTTTCTTACTTCTTCCTTGACAGTGGTCATTCAGTAGGAAGTTGCTCAGTTTCTATGTATTTGTAGGCCTTCTTTTGTTTCTGTTGTTGTTGAAGTCCAACTTTAATCCATGGTGATTTGATAAAATGCAAGGGGCTATTTCAATTTTCTTATATATCTTTAGACTTGTTTCGTGACTGAGTATATGGTCAGTTATGGGAAGGTTCTGTGAGATGCTGAGAAGCCGATATATACTTTTGTGTTTGGGTGAAATGCTCTGTAGAAATCTGTTAGGTCCATGTGATACCTGATCAATGTTTTGATTTTATAATCATTAATAGTGAGAATACCTCTTCCAATAAATATAGTACAAAATAATAAGGGGCAGATTTAAAGACAGACTCTTGCTGTGTAGTTGGCCTTGAACTAGCCACGTGCTGGGAATAAAGGTGAGTACCACCACTTCCTCATGTTCAGTGATTCATCTGCCTCTTCCACCTGAGTGCTAAGTTTAAAGATATGTGGCATTTGACCAGGTTAAGAGAACAATTTTAAAAATCAAGCATTCTAATACAATCTAATCCAATGATTAAGTAATCTGATACATGCTTAAGAATGATACTAGGTATCTTACATTGCTTCTCTGTTGCTTTAATGAAACACTAGCCAAAACAAACTAGGCAAGGAAAGGGTTTGTTTCATCTTAGAACTCTTAGGTCATAATCCACCAGTAAAGGAAGTCAGGACAAGGACTCCAAGCAGGAATGGAGACAGATACTGGAGTGTTGGCCATGAAGTGTTGCTTACTGTCCTGCTCTTTGTGACTTGCTCAATTTACTTTATGTTACAAACCAGGACACCATCCACAGTGGGCTTTGTCCTCCCATATCAATCATCAAACAACCAAATGGCTTGCCTACAGGTCAATATGATGGAAGCAATTCCTCCATGAACGTTTTCTCATTCAAGACTACTTTAGCATGTGCTACCTTTACAAGAAAAGTAACTATCACAGTAGAAAAATGTTAGTCTTAATTTGTTTCTTCTACTGCTATGTTTTTATGAGCAGAAAATTTTGTATGAACAATAAAACATGGTACTGTATAAGCTGACTCGGAGCTGAGATGTTTCAGGTAGTATTTCTTGGCATTGCATGGTGTGATGAAATGTGCAGTGCAAAGGGCATGTTACATGTTCAGAAGTAAGGTTACAAAAAGTACTCAGATGAAACACAGGTAGAATGGTATCAGAAACACTTCAGATGTTCATGTATTTGATTTTCAATTAATTTTTATTGTTGGCTTTAAGAAACACTTTACTGTTGATAAATCTCTGTGACACCACATTAAGTTGCACAATTCCATTTATAGTTATGAATAACAGCTTAAGAAACATGGACTTAGTCAGGAAGCGGTGGTATTCACCTTTACTCCCAGAACTCAGGGGGCAGAAACAGGTGGATCTCTGAGTTTGATGCTAGTCTGGTCTACATAGCAAATTCCAGGACAGCCAGGACAATAAAGAGAAATCAACCAACCAATCAATCAACCAAAATAAGACATGGACTTTGTAAGGAGCAGGCCCTTAACAGGACCAACTCCATTTTGAAATAGGAAAGAGAACAAGTTTTGACATGTTTTAAAGCACTATGGTAACCAAAAGTTGTTTTGAAACCTTATGAATCAAAATATGTAAAAATAAGCTGTTTTAAATAAGCAAGATAACCACCTGCAATGAAGTCATAGTCCAGAGATAACCAGACAAGTCTGGCTATCTGCCGTGCATGTCAGCAGTAAGCCAAATTCAGCATAGAAACGGAGTCCCAACCTGAGCATGATATCACACTGGTAGCCATGACTTGCTAACGTGATCCTCCGCCCAGGCCTCCTCTGCACCTGATCATCAAAGCAACAGCCAAGAGACTGATGCCTCCAACTTCATGGTCAAGCACTCCGCAGCATCAACCATCAAAGCAGCAGCTGAGAGACAGACGTCCCTGACTTCTTGGTCAAGCCCCCTATGAGGTCAAATTATCAATTCAATCAGCTGGAAGCCACAGCCCAACCTCCGGATTCTGGACCTGCAGCAGAAACCAGCATAAGGACTCAGGTCGCATAACCCATCAATGACTGGTGTACTTATTGCTATGCATATTTCTTTGGTAATCAGCAATTTGTTATTTAGGTTTACTGTGCTGATATTGATATTGATGGAGGCAATGCATAGGAAATGTGGCAATACCTTGTTGTGACAATAGCTTTGGCATTGGTGATAATATATTGTTTGCTGTGCATCATTAAAGAATAATTGAATGACAAGCCTCTGTCTCTAGTGTACTCTCTCCTCTCTTGTGGAGCTGACAATCTCACAGTCAATCCAGCATAAGATCTCTGAGTGGAGAAGGACTTGTCGATCCTCTCCCCGTGGGGATACTAAAGCCTTATCACAACCTGCTCAAGATAAGATACTGGGCTCTCTGCTGACTTGTTCTCCATGCTCCCTCCACATGGTTTAAAATGTGAGCCTTCAGCTTGTGATCTAGCTCTCATGCCTGCTGTGATGTACTCTTATCCCTCTATAGTCATAAGCTAAATAAACCCTTGCATCTATAAAATATAAATGTGGACTTAATGGACATACACAAACACACCCACATAGAAAGCACAGCAGAAAAAAAGAAAGAAGAAACCCAGCCCCAGGCCATAGTTATCCTATCCTACATGCATCAGAGATGATATATTTAGCAAAGCTACAGAGGGACTATCTCCAAAGTGTGTGTGTGTGTGTGTGTGTGCGTGTGTAGGCAAGAGATCCATTTTTGATATCTTCCTCTTTCATTCCCTTCTTTTTAGAGACAGGGTGATTTACTGAACAACTTGGCTAGACTTCCAGCCAGCAAAGACCCTGGATACTTTTGGCTCCTCCTCCTCCTATTACATGTAAACTTGTCATGTCTGGCTTTTCATGTGGGCACTGGGAATCTGAACTTGGGTTCTTATGCTTCCATAGCAAGCATTTTACCTACTGAGACATCTTTCCAGCCTCTCCAATTTAGATACTTAAAAAAATAACTCACAAACAAATAAAACTAGAGGGATTATGGGGACTTGATGAAGTCCTAAGTGAATGTGTATCATTAACATGAGGACAGCTATGTCAAGAAACTCAGTACCTCAAATCCAAGGGAATGGCAAAGCCTTCTCTAGGTTAGGCTCAGAGGAAAGGCAAATATTGTTTGTTTCACATACTGATGTTATGAATGACTGGCCCTTAGTGAAAATCAGTGTATATAGAAACCTTCAACCACAGGCTTTTTATTAACAAATGACTATAATCTGAAACTACTTCCCTACAGAGATATCTTTCTGAGATTAGCCTCCTTTTCCTTCAGCTCTATATAGCAATCCCACCTTCTTGCTCAATGGTATATACGAAGAGTAGTGAGCTCCCATGCTGTTGGTGCATCTCCATCAGTGTGCACAGCGCACCTGATCTCAGCTTTCCAGTATGTTTCTGTTCTTTCTTCAGGCCTTCATTGCCTCTGTGAAGGCTACCATAAGGGCTTGAGTTTTCTTTCATTTATATTGTGGCCAAAGGCTTGTTTTGCTCCTTTTAGGTTACATCTTTTTCTTCTCTGGACAACCAAATGTTCAAATTACTGTCACTCCACTCTTAGTTTATTATCTAGGCTTATATCCTGTACTAACTTAGGGAGACATTCATAGAAACAATTCTGGAATCAACAGTACTTGAAAACAATCCCCAATATTCAATGGCCATTTCACTACCCTTAATAGGGCCCCAGATCAACAAATACATGAACAACTCTCTTCCACTATCTGGTTCCCACCAGCTTTCACTCCCCTGCATCTCCACATGCTTTTCCCTACTATGTCTCCACTGACAAGCCTCATTCTTTGTTGTTTGTTTTTTGAGACAGGTTTCTCTGTAAATGCCTGGCTATCCTGGAACTTACTCTATAGGCCAGGCTAGCTTGAAATGTCAGAGATCTGCCTGCCTCTGCCTCCTGAGTGCTGGGATTAAAGGTGCATACTGACACTGCCCAGCTAAAACACCTCACTCTTGCTGATTTTTGTACTCTAAGGTTTTCACCCCTCCAGTTTTGCTTTAACCATTTTCATTTCCCCACTTAACATTTTTATTGATTCTCTGGGAGTTTCTCATCATGCACCGTCATCACAATCCCATCTCAGTCCTTCCATGTCCACCCTCCCTTGTAACCCTCACAAAAAAGATGTAAAGAAAGAAAGAGAACCAAAACAACAAAACCCATACAAATACACTTTGTATTATCTATATACTCACTGGAGCATGGTCAAATTCTTAGTGGTCTACCCCTTAAATAGAACTAACTCTGTCCCCTCCCACACTTCTGCTATCCATCAACCGGAGAACTACTCTTTAGCATCTCTGTCATACTTTTTAAGACTTTCTTTGTTGGCTTCCTGTCTGACTAGACAGTTACATTTTGGAGGGAGGGTATTGAAGGGTGGGATTTGTCACAGAGGCTTTCCATGCTTGTATGTGTCTTTCACCTGTGCATCTGCAGTTATTGCTATCACAACTAAAGTAGCCTCCTTGCTTTTCAGTCAGTTAGAACAGAGCTAGATCATGGGCCTCCATAAGGTTTGCACAGACCACACAAACCACAAACATGGTCCCCAGCTGCAGTAGGACCTCAGATATAGACAAGACCTTTAGATGTTGTCTGTACCATTGTCATCAACATGGCCTCGAGTGGGAGCACAGGACACTCACATCAATATGGACCACCAGCAGAATAGCCTAAAGCCATCCACATGGCTTCAGACTGCAGTGCAGACCAAGGACATCTGCATGGCCCTGGATGATAACATGTGCCACAGACATTGTCACAGCCCTCATCAGGGTGTAGCAAGGTGGAATGTAGGTGGTCACAGTCCTGGTTGCCTCACCCAGCTGCTGGCTCTTCCACTTTGGACACTTGCCCCAGTTTAGCTATTAATGTTAAATAATGTATGTATGATACCATGAGCATAAATAAGCTCCTGATTCATGAAACTTTTTGTCAGCTATTTGCTCACAGCCATCACAATACCTAACACAAGTTAGCAAGTGTTTTACTGCACATTACAGTATTATTCACTATGACTACTATGCTTTGCTGCAGGTCTCTAGGACTTTATGGTTCACAACCAAATCTATACCCTCAGCATAATGCACCCAATTTATCCTTCCTCTGGTCCCTGACAACCTCTCTACTTTTTGGTGAGTCAGATTACTTTAGATTGCATACATCTGAAGTCTCATATTTGATGACATATTTCTTTCCCTTAACATCATATCCTGAAAGTTTACTCAAATTTTCCCAAATAGGAGGATTTGAGCTTTGGAGGGGAAGCACATTTAAATCTTTTATGGCTTCTAAACTGCAGGAATGGTTCTCACACTTGATGGTGCATGAGAATCCTTGAGGGCTTATCAAAGCAGATTCCTTGGCTCCACTCCACTTTCTTATTCTACAAGTAGATGGGGCCTGAGTAGAAACAAGTCCCTAGTTAAGGTAGGTGCCTCTGAAAGTGAGACATTTTACCTCTTAGAGAAAAAATAATGTTCAATATCTTTAGCCATGAAAATAAAAACAGTTGAGAGTCCATCTTTTTCCAGCCAGAATGGCCACCATGAAGAAAACAGTTCTCACAAAGATAGCTTGTGGGAAATAAATTAATAAACGTTTGCAAAATGATCCTTGAATGTATTTATGAGCACTTCAAAAGAAACCCACACACCTACTAGGGAAGGCAGAGGTACATACTGATAGAAATTCTCATGTTCCCTGGCCATTGCCTTCAATACACATCTCCTTTGCACTTGCACATTGTCTTGCAGTTCTTAGTGAAGTCAGTACTTACTCAGGCAAGCCCATTGTGCTCTACACCATGTGAAGGTCACCTTTACATGGCTATTCCAGTTTTTGCTACTTTTTACACATTTACAGATTACTTATATATTTTTATTTTTAGTGATTTCCCAGACCCACCACATGCGTCCTGGGGTCAGAGGGCCTATGTTTTACATCTACATGATAAATGCCAGACATTATTCAACACCTTCATGGGATCATTTTCTCCAATCTTAAAGGTGTGGTCTGAATGTAAATTCTCCCTTATAGGCTCACATGTGTGAACACTGTTTTGGACTGTGGCACCTGGGGAGGTGTGGCTTAGCTGGAAAAAGTGGGTCATTGCAAGGTAGGTTGTGAAGTTTATATCCTGACCCTGATAGCTGTTTCCCAATCTTCTCATACACGAGGAAGCTCTGTATCCCCACAGCTGTTCATGAACTATTGTCATTACACCATTCTCACCATAAGGAATGTGTTTTCTAGGTCCACACAAAATATAGTGGAAATAAACTTTTCCTCTGCTGTTGCTTCTTGCCACAGCAAAACATTCACTAACCCATATCCTAGTTCCTTGACACTCTTGGTGTGGGAGGTATCTCGGAATTGATGGTTGCAGGTATCTTCTCAATCTGGCACCATGAACCTTTGAGCTAATGGGAGTATTTCCCAGGTTAGCAAAATCTTGCCTGCCAACCTTGGTTTTCATTTTCATTCAAGTATTTAGTGAGAATGCAAGAGTGCCTTAATAGCTGACAGCAAGACAGTCTGTTAAGCCAGTTGTCTGATTGGAATTTTTATTTACTCCTTCCTACTGTTTCAGGGCCTTAGAGTAGGTATGTAAATCACTAAGCAAAACCATTCATCTAAAGATGAAATTGCTTATGGCATTACTTATATGTGGAAACATTATATATTTATTTCTAAAACACCAACCTATATGAGTTTTAAGATTACTTATTTAATGTGTGATTGAGCTATGCGTGAGGTATCAATCAAACTAATGAAACTCACTGACTGCCCTTGAAGAGTGCATCCTAATGGAAAAAAGTAAATGTATGACTAATTATATGATGAAGTGTATAATTTACATATTAGCATATCTTTGAGCTATAGAACTCCTCAAATCCTAATGACATATAATTACTCACATTGTTCATGTAATATGAAAATGAAAGAATACTTTTGGCCTAGTTTCTTTGCTGTCAACACTACACTCCAGTCGTAAGGTAGCAACCACTTGGTGTAAACTGCTCTTGTAGCAGAAGAAAATACACCCAAGATTCATTCATTGCCTGATGTGGTCCAGTAGGCAAACAAGGGTTCCCAATGGGATGCAATATTGATTGGGATCTATAATATAAAACTTTTACAAGGTTAAATGAAGTCAAGAAGAGGCTGGGAGGAGCCAGGTTTACTGGTACACTGGAAGTGAAATGGGGATTGACACAGGTTTAAGGAGGCATTTGTGGTGTGTATTCCATTTTCATCGACCCCATGGTAACTTTTATTTTCTCCCTGATTTTCATGTAGGTAATACATATAATACCTGCCCTGGTAACTGGTTTAATGTAATTTCATGCGGCAATATTCATCATAATTCCATTCCCTTTAAAGACTAAATAATACACATGCATACATACAGTGCATCTCATACTTCATTCATCTGATAAGACATTAATTTTTACCAAAATTTTGCCTAATAGGAATGATATCCTAAGCACTAGTATACTCATACTGCTTTTCAAGCTTTGAGACTTGATATATAATATCGTAATTGTTTTACATAGTAGCTACACATTAAATTCCCCCTAGCAATATATATGGCTCCAATTTCTCTATATCCCCACTTTGCATTTTTTCTTACAAATTGAACAATTATAATATTAATATAAAAATTATTTAAGTGTATAAGTGGAGAATAAGAACATCCATACAATTGTACCATCAGGAAAGCTAGAAGCATTGCTAGTTCAAGGTCAATTTAAGTTACACAACTGAAGGGAAACACAAATGACTGGAGATATACTTTAGTTATAGATCACTTTGGGTTTGACTCTGAGGACTCTTGATTAAGGTATCCTAAATGTTTACTGCTCATGTGAAATTCTGAAATACAAAGGAATTACAGAAAAGAAGACTGTCTGGATATATTCTGACGATGGGCATTAGTGTGTGGTGTGTGTGTGTGTGTGTGTATGTGTGTGCGTGCATGCATGTTCTATCCTACATCCTACATCGTCCCACATTAGGTCAGTCTCTCAGAACTTCATAAGATGTGACAACTTTAGCCTACAGAATGAGTCCCAGACATTTCAATCTAATTCACATATACAGTAAACTGCAAGTAAAATCTCTTCTGTAGTATGAAAGACCATACTCTTAAGTACACTACTAAGAAGTCTCAAAGTCCTTCTTTGCAAGTCTATCAAGCCCACATTTTAGTACACTGTGGAGAAATAAGCAAAATAAATTCCAAGGCTTAGTTGTTAATTTCTGTACAACTTTAATTTCTAATACAACTTTATTATATTCTTAAATTCTTAAGTTTATAAAACAACATTATAAACACTGAGGTCCATTCAACTGGAAATAGTATCTTTGTACAAACAATTTGCAAGAAGATCAAGTTTAAGTATTCTAGTTGTATCAAAAATGACATAGGTGAAATCATCTTTTAAACATTTGCATTGCTGTGTAAAGCACATTTGGAATTCTAAAGAGAAAGTTACATTCTTGTCTTATTGGACATTTTGTTGACATTTAGAACTAGAAAATACATGTATAACTGGCCCTAATACATGTATAACTGATTCTCATAGCTTATATGCATTACACCATTATATAAAATAACAACATGCAGCACCATTTTACTCTGAAAGCTCTTATTTGGAAAAACAAAACCCTCAATGTCAGAATTAATGCATCTTTCAAATTGTAGCAGAAGTGATGGCTCAGAACTAAGAAAATTAATTAGAAATATTGCATAGGATAAAGGGCTTCCCTATGTGGGAGCCAGTTTATGGGCAGTTTCTTATCACCTGAATAATAAGTTGAGAGGTACTGGTGATAGAAAAATGATGTATATATTTTTCAGGGAATAAACATCTATATCATATTTTTATTACCTCTGTGGCAGTGTAAAGTGCCATATTCAATTCAAAAAGTAACTCGTGTATTCTCACATATATACAACTAGTATATAAATATGCTAAAGTACCTGTATGAGTAATAAACACAAAATAAAACAAAAAATTAAAATCTGGACACAAATATCTTAGAAAATAACAATGTCAGTAATTTGGGTGCCAAATGTACAAGTTTAGCAAAATACAGAAAGTTGTAAAATAGGGTATAAATTTTATCTAATTCTATCCAATTCACTCTGGTAAAATAAACATCTCCATGCACAAAATTATTTTACTCTTATCCTACAGTTTAAAACATATCAAAGACTAGTAAGAACACTTTATGCAAGCTTATAAAATTGCTTTTTCCCCCTGTAGTCTGAGCAAGAAAAGGGCAGTGACAGAAAGAAAAATAATTTATACGGCTCTTCCCTTTCTAGTAGTAGATCAGGAACAAAATACTGTAAAACCAGACTAAAATAACTGAGCAGAAGAGAGCTTACGTGCATCTTGAAATTCTCTTTTGAGAAAAAAGTTCTCGTGTTTTTTAGAGGTCAAGTTGCTGGTATTTTCCCCCTTGGGGTTTAGTTGTTTGGTTCTACATATAAAGATTAATCCAAATAACAGGTTTTCTTCTCTTTGCCACATGAAGTACACTTGTAAACACAATAAATTAATTAAAGACATAAATAATGAACCGCCAGTCTTAAGTATGCTTATACAAACATATTAAATGGTATTTAAAGAATACGAGTATACTATTAATGTAATTGTACAACTTTTATAAAATATTTCTATAAAAACCTTCTATAAAATAAAAACTGGTGAGATGAAAACTACTTTTAAGGTGAAATGTTTTCAGTATACCTGAGAATTATCTCTAAAATAAATTTGCACATTTTCAAATATGTTTTACTTCTTTAAGTTTTTCAATGTAGTAACATAGTTTTAATGCTGGTCCTAGTTTTCAGCCCCATATACTTCATCAGCAGCTCACTCTTCAGTAGTAGCAAAGCTTTCCCATCAATTTCCTACAGAGAAAAGAAAAATACATAGTAAGAATCCTTCCATGGCTGATCAATCTATTTATATACAAGTGTATAAACTGTCAAATATATATATATATATACACATATATATATGTATATATGTGTGTGTTTATTATAAAAAACTAACATAATCTTATTTGCATAATGGAGCATTGTCTGATAAATTATAAATTTAAATTAAAGAACTTTAGTCAAGTAATTTCAACAAATGTCCAGAGTATCAAATTATCTGGCTTTACTGTGTACTGAAAAAAATACTACTACGTATCTATGACAAATGGTTAAATATTGAGAATAGTAGAAATGAATTTTACACATTAACTTTCTGAGAAGGGAAAGGAGTACGTCAGTATCCATGCAAACTGTAAACGTGCTGCACAGTTTCATCTTCATATCGAAAGGTATAAGCTGTCTGAAGCTACTTAACTGCTGAAACAAATATTCATTTACTTGAAATGTTGAAAAGAAGCAGGGGCTGGGGCTGGGAAGGATTGCTCAGTGAGTAAAGCACTTGTCTTGAAAACATGAAGCATGGAGTTAAGTTCCAGAATCCATGTAAAAATGCCAGACATGGTGGCATCTACTTTAATCCCAGCACTGAAGAGATTGAGGCATGACAATCTCTGGGGTGTACTGGCCAGTCAGTATAACCTAATTGATGAGACTCCAGATCACAGTGAGAGACCTTGTCTTAAAGGAGGCTGTAGAGCCTTCCTGAAGATGACACTTGAGATTTTTGTCTTCTGGACCCCATAGACATATACACATGTGTATCTGCACCTGCACACACATTTGTCCACACCTGCACACACATGTGCACACATGAACGCATAAAATAGTGTACACGAGACATTAAAACAATAACTTTATGGCAGAAAATATTGTGAACACATTATTTAACAGTGACAAGAAATCCTTTTAAAATTCTTTATTAATGTATTATACAATTTATGTTATAGAAACCTATTATTTGGTATTCAAATCACAATGGAGTTGCTGGGTTCACGGGGTATCACGAGAAGGCCACCCTGGTAAATGCTATAGGTCAACCCCTCCTACTCATGGTCCTAGAGTAGAACAGGTAGCAGGTAGGTCGGGGGAGGATTTCTGTATTTGTCATTACAAGAAGGGGTGGTCTGCATGAGAGTGGTAATCCTGTAATACCGACTCTTGAAGCTGTTTAGTGTACTAGATACTTGGATACCCATTTAAAGAATTAGGCAATTAATTTACCATTTAAGGCCTGAATGTTGGGCAAAGTAATCGTTCTCACAAATTAAAAGATCAGTTGATAGGGTTTCCCCCACCATCGATACAACTCAGTGTCAAACTGAAAGGCCTGCACAGAGGTCATTTAGAGGCATTAGGGCAGCAGGAAAACTGGATCAAAAGATACGTTACATGTTGCCTGAAGAGGTCGGCGAGGGGGCCTGATATGTGAGGATCTGTATGTTTCATAAACTGTATCACTTCATCCACAGACCAGGTTGAAGGGTCCTTACAGAAGCCTTGTTTCAGGACACTGGGGTCAGGTACAGCTATATAACTTGAAGCTTCAATGGGAGGGGAAAAAAAACAAATCATACTTGACCTGATCATAATCCTGAAAGAAGAGATGTTAGGTAGAAAGTAATGGTCTCATTCCAGGAACCTTCTGTTAAGTACCTAAGTAAGAGCTCAAGATTGCAACTGTAAAATCTCATGCCTGCCTGAATGAAGATGATCTGATGCTGCCTACGTAAGAGTGTGCCAATGAACCTCCCACAAAGACAATCAACAACTTTACTTTAGTAGGTACCTTAAAGCTTCAACAATCATAAGACATCTAACAATCCAAGGCCTCTTAGGTTCCAAGCAAGAACAGGAAACAGTGCTACTCAGATTAAATTGGGATAATCTGAATTATTGTCTTCTTTGAATAGATCCAAAAGATTTCTCACAAATGCTCTTTTAATAGCTTTTCTTGTAAGTTGACATTATTTTTTATATGATGAGACTCTCTCAAGTTTACAAGTCCATAATTCCCTAAATTTTTTCCAGTTTAATCAAATGTATTTCAGTAACCCCATTATGTTTGAGAGGAACATTAGCAATTTGGACAATTTGACTAATCAAATATTCAGTATGGACATTTTTAGCATCTCTTTTATACTTTAGATTGCCATCTCACTGATGAAAGTTATCAAAATTATTTCCTGCTTTGTTAGGTTAGAAAGTAGTTTTAGGCTCTCCCCGGCTGGCCTGCTGGTGTGTGCACCCTGGATCCCGCAGGAGACATTCTGGAGGCTCCACAGATCCCACAGCCAGCGTTAGGTAGGAAAACCCCACATACTGCCCTGAGCCCATAGCTGGGTGCTGTGAGTGCCCAGATTCCAGCAGATACCCCCCCCCACCCCTACCAGCTAGCACCCCACTTCTGCCCATCTCCCGGATCTGAGGCCTGGACCAGACCTCTGCCAGGTCTGCTGTTGTGTGGACTCCGGATTCTGCCTGAGACATACTGGAAGGTGCACTCAACCCAGAGTCACAGGGGAACAACTGAACTCAGAGCGTCAGACAACATATCCTGAGATATCCAAGAGGAGACACTGCACACAGAACAGCAAACACCTAGGTGGACTGCCACCTTGGAGGCACCATATCCTGAGGCATCCTAGAGATACCACTGTAATCAGTGCAGCTGGAAAAAAATCACAGAGACATCTGGACCCCTAGAAGACCAGACACAAGCGAGATAACTGGAAAGGCAGGCTTCAATCAGAGATAGAAGTACAGGTAGCACTAGAATTAACCAGATGGCAAAAGGCTAAGAGCAAGAACGTAAGCAACAGAAACCAAAGTTACATGGCATCATCAGAACCCAGTTACCCCATCATAGCAAGCCCTGAACACTCCATCACACCAGGAAAAGCAGGATTCAGAATTAAAATCACTTCTCATGATGATGATAGAGGACTTTAGGAAAGACATAAATAACAATCTCAAAGAACAGATAGAAATACTTAAAGAGAAAACACAAAAATCCCTTAAGGAATTGCAAGAAATGCAACCAAACAGGAGAAGGAATTAAACAAAACCAGTGCAGGATCTAAAAATGGAAGTAGAAACAATAAAGAAATCACAAAGGGACAATAAACTGGAGATAGAAAACTTAAAAAAACGATCAGGAGTCACAGACACAAGTATTACCAACAGAATACAAGAGATGGAAGAGAGAATCTCATGTGCAGAAGATACCATGGAAAACATTGACACAACTGTCAAAGAAAATGCAAAATACAAAAAGTTACTAACCCCAAAATATACAAGAAATCCAAGACACAATGAGAAGGCCAAACCTAAGGATAATAGGTATAGATGAGGGTGAAGACTCCCTAATTAAAAGACCAGTAAATATCCTCAACAAAATTATAGAGGAAAACTTCCCTAACTTAAAGAAAGGGATTGTCCATAAATATAAAAGAAGTCTACAGAACTCCAAATAGTTTAGACCAGAAAAGAAATACTTCCTGCCACATAATAGTCAAAACAGCAAATGTACAAAACAAAGAAAAAATACTAAAAACAGTAAGGGAAAAAGGCCAAGTAACATATAAAGGCAGACCTATAAGAATTACACCAGACTTCTCACCAGAGACCATAAAAGCCAGAAAATCCTGGACCAATATCATAAAGACCCTAAGAGAACACAAATGAGAGCCCAGACTACTATACCCAGCAAAACTGTCAATCATTATGGATGGAGAAACCAAAATATTCCATGACAAATCCAAATTTACACAGTATCTCAACACAAATCCAGCACTTCAAAGGATAATTAGTGGAAAAAACTCCATCACAAGGAGGGAAACTACAACCTAGAAAAAGCAAGAAAGTAATCTTCCAAAAACCAGTAAAAGAAGGTAGTACACAAACATATCTCCCACTGCCAATAACAAAAATAACAGGAAACAACACTCATTTTTCCTTAATATCTCTTAATATCAATGGACTCAATTCTGCTCCTGACAGCTTCCTGTCGTGGATTCTAGAAGAAATTGAGCATCCTTGTAGTTACTCCAGTTGTGTGGTAACAGCCACTAGGGCAAGAATTGCCTCTTTCCTTCTACAGACAAATTACTGTCCAGAAAAGGACACACTTGCAGAATAGTCAACTGATTATATCTGCCTAGACAGAGTAATCAGTCCTTAATAATCCTGCATCACCAAGGTCTGTCAGATGATTCTGGGCCAGAAGGCTGAAGATTTGATGCTCCAACATTCGGTAGTATAGGGGCTTTTCAGGTGTTCAGAGGTCTCTATAAATTGGCTAAGTTTTAGAAGCTATGCTTTGTGCTTCCCACAATTACAGTTAACTCAGTCATTCTGAATTTCTGACGGGGTTGAAAACTTATAGCTATTTACCTTGAGAGAAAAGACTTGAGTGGAGATGGTCATCAGCTGACATTCATCCTAAGCCAGATTCAGAACCTAATGTTTTAGTTAGGATAGATGACAGAGATGCTGGTAAGTCAAAAAAAGGAATGGACGGGGGTATTAGGACTATCTTGTACCTCACTGGTACAAATTGGCATAATATGCTCTAATTGTATTTTGAGAGAAAAGTTTCATTTTAACAGGAAGGGTGATGTGTAGGAGGAGCTAAGGTAGGAGTAGTACTGAGAGGAAGAAAAGGAGTAAGAAGAGGAGAAGAAGGAGAGGAGAAGCTAGGTGATGAAAGAGAGAAAGAGGGGGGAGACAGGGAGGCAGATATTCATGTATCTCCACCAGTCAAAGATAGTTGTTATATCTAGGTTGGTCAGTGGGTTACACCTCTGATTGAACAATTCCAAACTTATAATGCTTATGATTAACATTATTTAAAAAAAATGTATGAATGCAAAAAGGAAAACGGGGCATGGGATAGGGGATTTTCTAAGGGGGGGGGAATGGGGAAAGGGGATGGCACCTGAAGTGTAAATAAATATCTAATAAAAAGAAAAAGAAAAAAAAGCAGGAAAGTAATCTTCCAAAAACCATAAAGAAGGTAGCTACACAAACATATCTCACTGCCAATAACAAAAATAACAGGAAACAACACTCATTTTTCCTTAATATCTCTTAATATCAATGAACTCAATTCCAACAGTAAAAAGATATAGACTATCAGACTGGATATATAAGCAGGACCCAACATTTTGCTGAGTAAAAGGTTGGAAAACAATCTTCCAAGCAAATGGTTCCAAGAAACAAGCAGGAGTAGTGATTCTAATATCAAATAAAAATCATTTTTCAACCAGAAGTAATCAAAAAAGATAAAGAAGGACACTTCATATTCATCAAAGAAAAAATGTACCAAGAGGAACTCGCAATTATCAACATCTACGCCCCAAATGCAAGGGCACCCACATACATAAAGAAACTTTACTAAAGCTTAAAGCATACATTGCACCCTACACACTAATAGTGGGAGATTTCAACACCCCACTTTCAGCTATGGACAGATCATGGAAACAGAAACTAAACTGAGACACAATGAAAATAACAGAAGTTATGAACCAATTGGACTCTTAACTGACATCTATAGAACATTTCATCCTAAAACAAAAGAATATACCTTCTTCTCAGTACCTCATGGTACCTTCTCCAAATAGACCATATAATTGGTCACAAAACAGGCCCTCCACAGATACAAAAAGATTGAAATAATCCCTAGTACCTTATCAGACCACCATGGACTAAGACTTGTCTTTGACATGGACAAAAACAACAGAAAGCCCACATACACTTGGAAACTGAACAAAGCTCTACTCAATGATAACTTGGTCAAGGAAGAAATAAAGAAAGAAATTAAAGACTTTTTAGATTTAAAATGAAAATGAGGAAACATCATATCAAAACTTGTGGGACTCACTGGAAGCAGTACTAAGAGGAAAAATCATAGCTCTAAGTGCTCACAAAAAGAAATTGGAAAGAACATACATTAACATCTTGACAGCAAACCTGAAAGCATTAAACAAAAAGAAGCTAGTATACCCAAGAGGAGTAGAGGCAGGAAATAATCAAACTCAGGGCTGAAATCAACCAAGTTGAAACAAAAAGAACTATAGAAAATATCAACAAAACCAGGAGCTGGTTCTTTGAGAAAATCAACAAGATAGATAAACCCTTAGCCAGACTAACAAAAGGCGCAGAGACAGCATTCAAATTAATAAATCAGAAATGAAAAGGAGACATAACAACAGAACAGAGGAAACTAAAATAAAAATCATCAGATCCTACTACAAAGGCCTATATGCAACAAAATTGGAAAGTCTGGATGAAATGGACAATTTTCTAGACAGATACCAGTTACCAAAGTTAAAGGAGGAGCAGATAAACCATCTAAACAGGTCACATAACTCCTAAAGAAATAGACACAGTCATTAAAAATCTTCCCACCAAAAAATTGTCCGGGACCAGATGGTTTCAGTGAGATTCTTTCAGACCTTCAAGGAAGACCTAATACCAATACTCTTCAAGCTTTTTCATCAAATAGAAACAGAAGGAACACTACCCAATTCGTTCTATGAAGCTACCATTATGCTAATACCCAAACCACAGAAAGACCCAACAAAGAAAGAGAACTACAGACCAATCTCTCTTATGAATATTGATGCAAAATACTCAATAAAATTCTCACAAACTGAATCCAACAACACATCAAAACAATTATCCATCAAAATCAAGTAGGCTTTATCCCAGGAATTGCAGGGATGGTTCAATATTTGGAAATCCATCAATGTAATCCACTACATAAATAAACTCCAAGAAAAAAACCACATGGTCATCTCACTAGACACTGAGAAAGCATTTGACAAAATTCAACATCCCTTCATGTTAAAAGTCGTGGAAAGATCAGGAATTTAAGGCCCCATACCTAAACATAGTAAAAGCAATATACAGCAAGACAGTAGCCAACATCAAACTAAATGGAAGAGAAACTTGAAGCAATCCCACTAAGATCAGGGACTAGACAAGGTTGCCCACTCTCACCTTACCTATTCAATATACTACTGGAAGTCCTAGCTAGACCAATTAGACAACAAAAGAAAGTCAAAGGGATACAGATAGGAAAGAAAGAAGTCAAAATTTCACTATTTGCAGATGATATGATAGTATACTTAAGTGACCCTAAAACATCCACCAGAGAAATCCTAAACCTTATAAACAAATTTAGCAATGTGGCTGGAAATAAAATCAACTCAAACAAATCAGTAGCCTTCCTCTATTCAAAGGATAAACAGGCTGAGAAAGAAATTAGGGAAATGACACCCTTCACAATAGCCACAAATAAAATATCTTGGAGTGAAATCTAACCAAGCAAGTGAAAGAAACTGTATGACAAGAACTTCAAGTCTCTGAAGAAAGAATAGAAGAAGATCTCAGAAGATGGAAAGATCTCCCATGCTCCTGGATTGGCAGGGTTAACTTAGTAAAAATGGCCATCACGGCCAAAAGCAATCTACAGATTTAATGCAATCCCCATCAAAATTCCAAAATCAATTCTTCATAGAGATAGAAAGAGCAATCTACAAATTCATTTGGAATAACAAAAAACCTAGGATAGCAAGAAGTATTCTCAACGATAAAAGAACTTCTGGGCAAATCACCATCCCTGACCTCAAAACTGTACTACAGAGCAGTAGTGGTAAAAACTGCATGGTATTGGAACAGCGACAGACAGGATGATCAATGGAATAGAATTGAAGACCCAGAAATGAACCCACACACCTACGGCCACTTGATCTTTGACAAGGGAGCTAACACCATCCAGTGGAAAAAGGACAGGCATTTTCAACAAGTGGTGCTGGCTCAACTGGAGGTCAACATGTAAAAGAATACAAATTAATCCATTCTTATCCCCTTGTACAAAGCTCAACTCCAAGTGGATAAAGGACCTTCACATAAAGCCAGATACACTGAAACTAAAGAAGAGAAGTTGGGGAAGACCCTCGAATACCTAGGCACAGGGGAAAAGTAAAGATTCAACTACCAGATGACATGAAGCTCATGAAGAAGAAAGAACAAGTGAGGATGCCTAGGTCTTTCTTAGAAGGAGTAACTAAATACCCAAGGGAGCAAATATGGAGACAAAGTGTGGGACAGAATCTGAAGGGGGGGTTGTATGGAGACCATTCCACCTGGGTATTCATTCCATGAGCAGTCACCAAATATAGATGCTGATACGGATATCAGGATGGGAAAGCTGACAGCAGCCTGATAAGGCTGTCTCCTTAGATGTCCCCCAGAGTCTGACATACCAGAGACAGATACTCACAGGTATCCATTAATCTGATCAAAGGTTCCCAATGGAGGAGTTAGAGAGAAAACTGAAGGAGCCTTAAGGGCTGGCGGCCCCCATGAGGAGAGCAAAAATAACAAACCAGCCAGAGCTCCCCAGGGTCTAAACCACCAGCCTAGGAGCACATATGGAGAGACACATGGACTCCAGCTGTATATGTAGGGGAGGATGGCCTTGCAGGGTATAGGTGGGAGACAAGTTCATTGGTACCTGGAAGGCTGAGCACTGGGGGAGGGGGGGGAAATCTGAGGGTGGGGAGGGGGGCTGGATGTAGGTGGGTTAACACCCTCATAGAAGCAGGAGGAGGGGGGAGGTGATACGGGGTTCCTGGATGGTGGGGGAAATGCGGTAAGGGGTTAAAATTTGAAATGTAAATATTATATCCAATAAAAGAGGGGAAAAAGAAAAGCGGTTAGAACCAACATGTCTTAATAAAATGTCAGCCCTCTTAAAAAAAACTATCTTGATACTAAAATTTGTTTTGAGAATTGTATATTGCAGAATGATCAGCCTTGCTGTATCTACTCAACAAGCAAGCTGGGCAGACCTGCTCAAACTCTGAGGTCCGGGAATTCCATCTGGAGGCAGTGAAGACACAGCATCAGAGGATTGTCAATTTGCACTTCCCCCCACTCCTCTTCTAATATCTCAACGCCCATAATCAGCTTGAAGAAGCTAATGAAGAGTCAGCACCCCTATTCCCTGGGCTTGGGGACTAAGGTGGTAAATGTTGGGCTGTCTTTCTAGGGAAAAGTAGTGGTTTTGTGGGAACAGAGAGGATTAGCTAGGGTTTATTGCATAGCCATAACCTATTAGTAGAAATCTGTATAATTAGTATCAAGATGAAGATATAAATCTTAAATGGCACCAATTTACTTTGATTACAAATTTTAAGGTTTTCATTGGCATGAGCTTCTTAGTAATATAAGAGTGAGATAAATATAGTTACTCTCATAGGCATTGTACCAGTATAACACATTAGGAATAAAAAGCTTAGACCCAGTCCGTCGTTAACTTTTTTAACTGATTTGAGAAGGTCAGCCTGTGAGTTAAAGGACTATAGCAAATTCATGGCTTGGAGTTTATTATAAGGGTGTATTCTATGTTTATTTAGAAATAGCTGAGTGGAGTTAACAGGAACAGTCCAGATTACCTTACATGGATAGTTGGTTTTCAAAACATCAGAAATCCACAGAATTGACATCACAAACATTTCTGTATTAATTAATCTTCATTTTCATTAGAGACCTATCTCCTCTGGACAGCTTCCTATATTGAACTCTAAGAAGAAATTGAGCATCCTTGTAGTTACTCTAGTTGTGGTGAAACAGCCACTAGGCAAGAATTGCCTCTTTCCTTCTACAGACAAATTACTGTCCAGAAAAGGACACACTTGCAGAATAGTCGACTGATTATATCTGCCTAGACAGAGTAATCAGCCCTTAATAATTCTGCAGCACTAAGGTCTATCAGATGATCCTGGGCCAGAAGGCAGAAGAACAGATGCTCCAACGTTTTGAAGTAGAGCAAGTGTCCAGGTGTTCAGAGGTCTCTATAAATTGGCTAAGTTTCAGAAGCTATGCTTTGTGCTTCCCACAATTATAGTTAACTCAGTCATTCTGGATTTCTGACTGGGGTTTGAAAACTTATAGCTATTTACCTTGAGAGAAAAGATTTGAGTGGATGGTCATCAGCTGACATTCATCCTAAAGCCAGGTTCAGAACTAAATGTTTTAGTTAGGATAGATGACAGAGGTGCTGGCTAGTCAACCAAAGGGTGGACTGGGTATTAGGACTATCCTGTACCTCACTGGTACAAATTGGCATAATTATGCTCTAATTGTATTTTGAGAGAAAAGTTTCATTTTAAGAGGAAGGGTGATGTGTAGGAGGAGCTAAGGTAAGAGTAGTACTGAGAGGAAGAAAAGGAGTAAGAAGAGGAGAAGAAAGAGAGGAGAAGCTAGGTGATGAAAGAGAGAAAGAGGGGGGAGACAGGGAGACAGATGTTCAAGTACCTCCACCAGTCAAAGATAGTTGTTATATCTAGGTTGGTCAGTGGGTTACACCTCTGATTGAACAATTCCAAACTTATAAAGCCTATGATTAACATTATTTTTAAAAAATGTATAAATGCAAAAAGGAAAACGGGGCATGGGATAGGGGTTTCCTAAGGGGAGTGGGGGGTATTGGGGAAAGGGGATGCCATCTGAAGTGTAAATAAAATATCTTTAAAAAAAAGGAATGCAAGGTGGCAACTTAAGTTGTCCATAAACATTAATAAATACAAAAAAGTTTGGAGACTCTTCAAATGTTAAAAAAAAAAACCAGGGTTAATCATATTTCTAAATCAACCTAGGTTTTAAAGATGTTTCTGTTATCAGAATTTGGTATAGCTATGTCTTACAAAACATGTTAACTACTTTACAGATAAACTGTATGTAAACGTATATAAGTTCTAGCATAAAACTAATTTTAAATTGAAGTAAGATTAGTATCTTTCTCTTTCTACTACTCTATTATTGAAACAAAATTGGGACTTTATCTTCAAAGTAATCAGATGGGTTTGTAAACACTACATGGTTATTACTTAAAAGATATATGAAACAAACTACTCATGAGAAAAGTCAAAGTCCAATCATAATTTTTCCTGGCTGTATAGATTGCAGTATCATTAAATATATCTGAAATAAAGTGATTTGATTCCTCCTGTTACTACACTTCTTTTATAAAGTAAATGTCAGCAATTCTTCTTATTCAAATAATGGGGGGGATACAATAGTAGTTGTGTGATCATTAGTGACAAATTCAGCTTAAACTAAAATTTCCAGGACCTCAAAGAAAGTAATAATGACAACTCTAGACATCTTTGCAATAAAATGGTAAGTCATGTCTTCTCTAGAGTTGCAGGCAGGCAGTATCTGAATTCAAAGATGTTCCCAGCTAGTTTTTTTCTAGGAGATCATATACAAGTGACTTCTCGATTTTTCACTAAAAATATTTACAAGTAACTATTATTCAAGGAAGTTAAAAATGGTATTGTGTATGTAGCCACATGAAATATGTATCTGGCATGTAGTGTCCCAGAATGATTTCTATCTTCAAAAACTACTAATAACCAATATAATTACTATGCCTCTCCATACCTAGGAATGCCATTAGTATTATTCATATATCTGGAAGTCAGATAACTATCATTAGGAATAATATTTCAAATTCTTTCACTAAGAAAATGTTTTTTCACAAGTTGATATTTAGTAAACATACTTAGAAATAACATTTTGTATTAATTCTTATGAAATAGATATCTATCTTTAGACCCTTGGTAAACAATATCACCTTTAAACAACAGAAACAGAAGGTGGGGAGAGTTAAAAAAATATGTTAAATGTGCTATAGATGAGTACAGTGAGGTTGGCTCCTAGATAACATCCATGATATATAAAACAAGTAGAATACCTGCTTTCTATATCCTTCATTTTCAACCTAGTATAGAGAAAATGGATAGAACACATATTTCTTTACTCTCCTGTACTTTACAACCCTTAAATGGCAAAGTTGTTAGCAAGAGGAAAAACTATGTCAACGTTTTACAGATATAAGATGCTACCTTTTCTTGGTAGATCTAAGAGAATGACAAAGGATTGGTAAATAGGGAAATGGTGTGGTTATAAAACAGGATGCCAGAGACCTGATCCAAGCACCATACACAGGCTGGTACCAGGAAAGGCCTCAACAGATATGACAGTGCATCATAAATGGGAAGTAATGTGTCCTTCTTGGCCTTAGAGTCATGAGAGGTTTTAGAGTCCTCAAAGTACTTCAGGGATTGTTTAAACTGTGTAAGAACTACTAAACTCTGAGAAGTCTCTATCAGATATGGTTGGTGATCCAGACAACCATAGTCATTTCTGTGATGCTACAAAGATAGGAACAGCCACATCAGGATTGTCCCTGCAATGATATGAAAGACAACCTGCCCTCTATAATTTAGATGTTTTCAGAGATACCCAGGGGATACAGTTGGACATGGAATCTTAAGGAAAAGGATAAACACATTGAGTGAGAAACAATGTTCTTGAATATACATTCATTTTCTTCTTCCCATTGGAATTTAATGTGCTTATAAGTCTTTGAGGTAAATAACTTTTTTATAACTATAGATGCATTTGAGATATTTGACACAATCTCAGAAACACCTGTGGAAACTCAAGTATGTGCAGGATACAAAGCATCTCCCACTGATGAATTCTCAGAAGTTTCAGGAAAACTTTTCATTTTAGACATGCCATGTCCCTTAGGAGACAATACTACAAGGGGGAAAAGAGACTATCTTCACCAGCTCAAGTACTATTAGAAAGCTGCCTTAGTTACCCCTTCTATTGCCATGACAAAATATCATGAGTAAGGCAAAAGAAAGCATTTAATCTGGAAGCTTACAGTTCCAGAGGGCTAGAGTACTTGACCATCAAGGCAGGGAGCATGGCAATAGGCAGGCGGGCAGAGTGCTGAAGCAGTAGCTGAGAGGTTACATCTGATCCATGCTCATGAGGTAGGCAGGGAGGGAGGCAGGTAGGCAGAGTAAAAGAGGGTGACAAGAGAGCATGTACATGCTAACCAGGAATGGCATCGGCTTTTTAAAACCCAAATGTCCACTCTCAGTGACACATCTTCCCCAACAAGGTCACACCTCCTAAATCCTTCTCAAAGCATTTCCAGCAACTGGGGATGAAATATTCAACTCTATGAGCCTATGGGTGACATTCTCATTCCACCACATTCCACTCCATGGTCCCCATAGGCTTGTAGCCATATAATAGTGCAAAAATTTATTTAGTTCAACTTCAAAAGTCCCCATAGTCTTTCAATATCAAGACTGTTTAAAAGTCCAAAGTCTCTTCTGAAGTTAGAGGTGATTTCTTAACTATGAGCCCCTGTAAAATTAAAAAAATATTACATACACCAACATGCAATGACACAGAATACACATTACCATTCCAAAGGGAGAAATGGGGAATAGTGAAGAAATACTATCAGTAGAAAGGCAAACTCCAAATCTTGTAGTTCTGTTAGATGTCAAGAGGGTCAGATGGCTCTGCCCTTCCAGCTTTCTTGACTGCAACACATGTATCTCTTGAACTGGTTCCACTCCCTGTGTGCAGCTCTCCTTGGCAGTATCCTACAGCTCTGTCATCTCCAACCTCCTGAGGTCTCAATAAAGTTCAGGCTTCACTTTCACAGCTTCATGCAATGGCCTCTCTTGGCCTCCATGCAGCGACTTCCCTGTCACATTCCTGTCCTCAGCAGCTTTCTTTAATGGTGTAAGAAGATTTCACAACCCCTTTATTCTTGTGTCTTTGAATCTAAAGCCAGATCATGTGGGCGAATTCCCAAGTTCTGCTGCCTGCTTGGAAGGGAACCTGGCCTCATCCTTGGGTTTTATTTATAGAAGCTTTGATTTACTGCTGCTCTTCGGGAACAGATAATGCATTAAACCTTTTTCACAAGTTTCAGGATTAGTGTGGTAGGACCTTGCCCAGAGGTCACCACCCCCTTTATTCCATTTCTCCTTATCTCTTTCAGCACAAACAAGGCTCCAACATAAAATTTCCTGGTGGTCATTTTCTCCTCAAACCACATGTGTATTTTTTATTTCTTGTAGCCCTCCTTGTTCTTTTTCATTGTACATCTGCATAAGAGTAATCACTACTAACCACATAACAGGGTCAATATTTGCCTGTCTTGAAATCTCCTCTGCAAATGAAATTAATCCAAATTCTTCAATTTAACTTCACAGATACTTTTAGACAAGGCCAAAAGTCAGCCACAATGTTATCCAAAATATTACCAAAACAGCCTGTAGTCAACCTGCTAATATTGTTTCTATCTAAAATTTCTTGAGCTTACACAAAATATCACCAGACCAGCCTCTAGCGAAGTTGCTAATACTGTTTCTCTCTGAAATCTCATGAGTTGCTTCACATCGCCCTTGGTGCTACTATCTTCGAAGCTCCCACCAGGACGCCTTATTAAGCTCCATTTTAGGTTTCAACCTGTTCTTAGTCAACAGTCCCAAAGTCTCCCATATCCCTTCAAAAAGCAGCACGGCCAGGCTTATAGCAATAAACCACTCCCTGGTACCAACTTCTATCTTGGTTACTTTTCTATTGCCCTGACAAAACAGCTATGATCAAGGTAACTTACCATAGAGAAAATTTAATTTGAGGCTCGTAGTTATATCAAGTTGGTTTCACAATCATTATGGCAGGGAGCTTGGCAACAGGCAGGCATGGCATTTGAGCAGTAGCTAAGAAGATATCTTGAAACACAACCACAAGGCAGAGAGAGCCATAGTGCATGGATCTCTTTTATTTATTTATTTATTTTTGAAATCTCAAAGTAGACACCCAGCCAAGTGTCTAATCTCTTTTAAAAATGCCACAACTCTTAATCCTTCTGAAATACTTCTGTCAACTAGGGACAAAGCATTCAAACATCTGAGCCTATGGAGGTCAATCTCCATAATAAGAAAAATCTTATTCTTCCTACCATATTTTTTATCCTAGTACTGAGAAGAGATGGGCAAATTTTTGTGAGTTTTGGGGCAGAATAGTCTATACAGTGAGCTCCAAGCCAGCCAGAGTTAAAAGTAAGATGTTTTCCAAAATAAGTAAGTAAGTAAGTAAGTAAGTAAGTAAGTAAATAATCTTGGAATAAATCCAAGAAAGGAAGTAAAAGACTTGTTATATAATAAAAATTTTAAGACGCTGGAGAAAGAAATTAAAGAAGATAGAAAGACTTAACATGCTTATTGATTGGTAGAAACACTATAGTGATAATGTCCATCCTACCAAAACTAATTTGCAGATTCAATGCAATATGTACTCCCCATCAAATCTCCAATAAAACTTCATAGGAATTTTAAAAAGATCTTAAAACTTATATAAAAACATAGAAAGACCCAGGATAATGAAATCAAACCCGAAGAGTAAACAAGACTGCTGGAGGTACTACCATTTTTAATACTAAGTAATATTACAGTGGTATAGCAATAAAAATCAGCATGGTACTGTCTTCAAAAGCAACACATAAATTAATAGGATATAACCAAGGGCTTGAATACAACTCTACCTTCCTATAGCCACATCATTTTAAACAAAAGGGCCAAAATATATATTGGAAAAATGTAATATCTTGAATTAATGATGCTGGTTTAAGAGTGTAGAAATGTAAAATGTAGAATGAACAAAACTATACTCTAAATGGATCATGGGTCTCAACGTAAGATTCAATACCTTAAATCTGTTAGAGGAAAAGGTAGAGGATATAGTTCTACTATTAGATCCAACTATGAACTTTTTGAACAGAACTCTAGTAGTTGCAGGTATTAAGATTAACAATTAGAAACATTTAAAACTTTTAAATATCCTAAGTTAAACACACATATGTGAAAGTTTAAAAACATTCAAAAACTTTTCAATATCTTTTGACACAAGTGAAATGCAAATTAAGTCTACATTAAGGTTTCATACCCAACTTTGAACTGCTAAATTTAAAAAAGATAAAAAAGTTGGACAACAGATGTTGGTGTGGATATGGCACAAGGGGAACACTTATTCAATGTGGTAGGAGTGTAAACTGGTACAACCAGTATGGGAATCAGTGCAGATGGTCCTCCAAAATAGACTGATCATATGACCCAGATAAGACACTCCTGGGTATATACTCAAATGACTCTATCCTATTGCAGGGATACTTGTTCATCCAAGTCCATTTCTGCTCTATTCACACGAGTCAGGAAATGGAAACAGTCTAGATATGCATCAACTGATGAGTGGTTAATGATAATGAGGTACACTTGCACAGTGGAATATTATGCAGCGGTTATGAAAAATGAATTCATGAAATACACACACACACACACACACACACACACACACACACACACACACACACACAAATGAATGAATGGAGCCAGAATTAACCGTAAATGAGGCAACCTGGACTTAGAAAGAAAACTATTGCACATTCTTCTTCATATGTGAACTCTAGCTTTGAAGTTTCACATATGTGTGTTTAACTTAGGATAATTATAGAAGTCAGAAAAACATTAAGGGGCCATGCAGGTGCTTTTAAAAGAAGGAACAA
This sequence comes from Arvicanthis niloticus, assembly GCF_011762505.2. Taxonomy (NCBI): domain Eukaryota; kingdom Metazoa; phylum Chordata; class Mammalia; order Rodentia; family Muridae; genus Arvicanthis; species Arvicanthis niloticus. Next base: position 27,455,284 of record NC_047679.1, read on the forward strand.
AGAATAGAGGTGGCATGAAGGGGGAACAGAAAATAATGGAGCAAGAAGGGTTAAGTGGGGTACAGGTTGGGGGCAGGGTAGAGAAGAGAGTTTTCAGAGAGAAAACTAATACTAAGGACATTTGAAAAAGCCATATGGAAACCTACAATTGTACAAGCTTCCTGAAATATATACATATATAAAAAGTTCAAATAGGGCCTCTCATAGACATCATAGGATATTAAATAAAAACTCAGTGCCAGGGAAGACTTACTTCTTTTGAAATGGTTGTTCAGTGGAGCTTCACAGGCCATTAAATATTATGAATAAGGCTATTACTATCGTTCTTGGTTATCACCCAGAATTGATAACAAGATCCTACTTGCTAAAGATAACATATTGAGCATAGAAATCTAGTGGTTCTGACCTGTAAGCTACTGGCTAGCTTTCATTGTGCTAGATGGTGCTAGGTACACTATTAGGGAAGAAATTTAATCACTGGTCTTACCCAAATACGAACCCTGCAAGCTACTATAATTATGGTCTGTTAAGATACAGCCACTGTTATAATAGTGGTATGAATGGTAGGGAGTAACCAATCACTTTCTGATTGTATTTAAGCCTTATTTCAGAAGACAAAATTCATGTTTGACATGTTAATGGGGCCAAGGACCTGAATCTAGGTAGGTCACAATTCCTAGCTGAGAACCTAGTATTATAATTCTGCAAAGTGTACATAGTATTAAACTGACTCTTAAAAGATTTATGCACATATCCTTCAGCTCTCCCTAGATAAGCTTCTTTTTGCAGCAGATGGAGATTAGCAGAGGAACTAATCAAGATATAAAGAATGATAGATTACAGAGTGCTCAGCCTAATTGGAAATCTATACTATATTGGGCCGCAAAGGCTAGGGATCAACTCAAAAGAGGGGGCAGAGAGACTGTTATGATGTGGAAGCAGTGAGTAACTACAATAAAACAGTATTTTCTAGCTATAATTTGGCAATTATATATATATGAACTGACAACAACTGTGACTTTATATGTAAAAGATCAAACCAGTCAAACTCTCAGCATGGATTATCAAAGAAATCTTACTCCTAGACAAGGAACTACTGACAACTGATATCTGTTTGGGGGAGAGTTTATTTTCTTCAGGGATGCAGCCCTTGAGAGCCTATGCTCCAGTAGCTAGTCCTACATGTTTGCACATGCTAGCAGAACTATATGGACTCTGGGTTTAAATAACAATAACAAAAATAATGGAGTGAACCCATGAAATTGGGAGGAAAAATATAAATGTATAAGGAGATGGAGTGAGGTGGGGCTTAATCAAGACACTAAAATTACACATGAAATTCTTAAGAAAAATACATTTCCAACAACAGTTCACTTAATTCATGCTATACTAAATGGCAAGCTTCTAACACAAAGTATATGGCCAGCACTTTTTCATCATACATAGTAATGAACAATATTCTAAAATACTTGATTACAGGCCATGTCTATGTTACTTATGATAATTTATCTTTCCATCCTTACGATCAAAGTTGTGAACTTCCTGAAAACATCTGTTCTTAGGAACATAATTCTTCAGAAATATTCCTCATGACCATATTGTTTTCTCACATTTGCTTACACGTTTATCTTAGTTTGTAACAATGCAGAGCAGAATGGATAGGACCATTCTAGGTTGTTTTTTCCTTAATCCAAAGGAAAAAATGACAGTAGTACATTTCTGAAAGGAATGCAGTGCTCAAGTTACCAAAGTAATAAACTAATTGTCAGATCGGGGTGAATTTAACTTCCCACCCTCAACACCATCACAGCAAGAAGAGCATATATCATAAGTGGTGAGTGGGTGTTCTTCTTCAATTCCGGTATGCATGAATGCTATTTACCTTTAGAGGCTCGCCCAGACTTTCTGGGAATCTTAGATGAGACAGAAGCAGAAGGTTGAGGTTCCAGAGACAATCGTTTGAAGGTTCCCCTTTGTTCCTCATTTCCTATTTTTTTTTGAAAGGTACAAGTTACAATTACCATAGTCAATTGTTTTTATACTACATATTATCTGTATAGAGTATTTGATTTAAAGTAATTTGTATAATGTAATGTCACCCACCTGCCAATTATTTGACTATCCTAACGGGCTCACTGTATCCTATTAGGTAATTATACTGATATATAATATTAAAGACTTGGACCAGAGAGATGGTTCAGTGGAGAGAGCTGATGTCCCCCTTCTAGGCTCTATAGTCACTTACACATACATACATACATACATACATACATACATACACACAATCTTGTGTTTCTGTGTGTGCATTTTCAATAATGTAGAAGAATTTAAAAAGTATATGTGTAAATTTTATTTAGCTTATGGATACACACACACACACCAGGCAAGCACTCTACCACTTAATTATATCCATGGATCACTTACTTTCTATTTTGATAGAGGATCTCATTCACTAACATGCCACACTTAAACTCAATCAATTCTGAGTCGCATGTAGGTCTTGGACTACCTTAACCTCTTCCGTGTTTGAGATTACAGGTCTGTGTGAATAGATATGGCTCAACACTATTTCCTCACAACTCAGAACCTTGCAAAGAGGCAAACTGAAAATCAGGGAGGATCAGTAATTTTGCCCATGATGTATAATGCTAATTAACAGCATGCACTGGATTAACATTTAGGTTTTCTAGACTTTGTGTCCTTTTAGTATACAGGTTACAGAGCTAGCACTGGAACCCAGGTTTGATCACTTTCAATAGTTTATGACTACTGTACTTTCATGCAAGGACTTCTTGTATTGTAACTTTATCTCAAAAGAAAACTTGAAAGTTACTCTAGTAGGGAGAAACCAGAAAGAGGACTCCAAGTAGGAGACTAAACCAGAGAATGGTCCAATGTGGTTCTGCATGGAATGAGGGTAGTGGAAAAGAAATGGAAGAGGAAGGAATAGACAGGAAAGACTTGGGTAATGCAGAGGCAATAAAGTTTATGAGGAAAAAATGAAAATACTCAGGAGAACTAGAAAATGTGTAACTGGAGATAATGCCCAAATTTTCTACCCAACTGGAAGATAATTTGAATGACTGGACTTAGATTAAGTACCTGATGGTACTCTGTACTTCCAGAACTAACAGGATTTGGCCAGAAAACAATGAAGTTTTAATACCTGGAAATCTTAGCTACTCTAAAGACACAGATACAGTTCTGCTATAACAAGAACATGGATGGTTATCTGCCATAGTCATATGAAAGAGCAACAAACTTCCAAAGTATTAGCCAGAAAACTCAGACAACTTTTTTTACTGTAGAGATTGGAAACAAGAATATCACCATTGGTTCTATAGGACAACATACTCATCTTTTTATTCAGCCACCAGTTTGAGAGTCTTATGGAAGACAGGTAAGCAGAGCTAATCTTGAGAAAACCATTCTTTATCTTCTATGAGCCCAATAGTCTTTGCTTATTTTTTCAGATTAGTAATGTTAAAGGCATGCCCCAACCTAACAGAAAATATCTAACTATTAATTAGTCACAAAGAAGCAAAACATAATGCACTGGCTTTGATTTTCAAGTTCATTAGGAATACAGTAAGAAAAAGTTTCTCACTTTAAGTGAAGAAAGTATAATTATATACATTTTTTTCATTAGTTCAATGTGGCTAAAAGCTTGAGAGGAAAGAAAAACTCTGAAAACCCACATTCTTTCCTAAGTATAAAATGTAAATTAAAAACATATTAGGGGGCAGCAGAGAAAGACACCTCCTATACAAGGCTGGTGATCTGAGTTCAATTCCTGGAACCTATGAAAAGATGGAAGTTGAGAACTGACTACCAAAAACTTAATTTCTGACCTCCACCTGTGCTCTGCTTCCAACTGCCACACAGCATACACATGCATGCGCGTACGCATGTGTACACACACACACTCACAAACACAAACACTTTCTTAAATGTATAGTATATATCTTTTTAAAAACTTCTATTTTCTTACCTGGTTTGCTTTGATCAATGCCTGCAGTTGAGGTATGAGCCTTACGTCTGAAAGGCTGGCTACTCAAAAAATTATCACACTGCATGCTGCGGCAGAAATTTTCAAGAAAGTGAAGTGCAAATGATGCACTGTTCACTGGAGGGAGATGAACAGTATGAGCTTTCCCATCGAAGAAGGCTATAAAGTGGGAAAGCAATGTCAGTCATCAGTCATCTTGTAGACAGAAGCGAAATGCAATCAATAACAGAAGAATCAATACAGGAAATGTGCTTTAAGTTTACTTTTTGGGTTTTGAAATTTAAAAAGGAATTGACAGCAATTTCTATTTAACAGGTTTATAAACAGGATAACAAAAATGGCTTAGTTTACAGTAACCTTTCTACACTAAATATCCCATTGAGTGTAAAAGTTACAGTATAAAATCATGGTAGACACCAGCTACAACTTACCTGTCTACCACTCCATTTTAAAAAAATGTTTATGGCACTTGAGATTAAACTCGGGACCTTATACATGCAAGGGAAGCATGCTACCTGAGTTACAATCTCTAGCCTTTTTATGTTACCTTTACAAGGTTTCCTTTTGAGTCACACTGTTCTTTAAAGCTTCTTATAAGGTACCATGCCCAAATAGCTAGCTTAACAGAGACAACAATCTGTACCTTTTATTTACATTTATAGTATGATACTGACATAAATTGTCTATTTTTGTTTTTGTTTGTGTGGCACAGGATTTGTCCTGTCTACAAGAACTGCAGGGACAAAGATGGGAGCACAGACCGAGGGAACAACCAACCAATAACTGGGCAAACTTGAGATCCATCCTATGGGCAAGAATCAATCCCTGACACTATTAATGGTACTTTGTTATGCTATAGCAGAAACCTAGCACAACTGTCCTCTGAGAGAATGAGATACTCAGAGAACCCTGAGAGGATAAGGACTCCACAAGAAGACCAATAGAGTCAACTAATCTAGAGCCCGGCAGGGAGGGCTTCCATAGACTGAACCACCAACCAAAGAGCATACAAGGGCTAAACCTAGGACCCCTGCACATATTTAGCAGATGTGCAGCTTGGTCTTGATCAGGTTCTCCCAACAATTGGGGGCTTACCCTGACTGTTGTTTGCCTGTGGATCTTGTCCTCCTAACTGAACTTTCTTGGCTATCCTCAGTGAACAGGATAAACCTAGTCCTGCAGTGACTTGAGGTGGCATGGTGGGTTGGTACCAATGGGGATCTCACCCTTCTCAGAGGTGAAGACTGAGAAGGATGGGGATAGGAGCTCTGTGAGGGAGGGGCTGTGATCAGGATCCAGAGTGAATAAATAAATTAACGGTAAAGAATTAGATTAGCATACCAGTTATCATTTCTCCTCCCCTATTATCTGGCTTAAGAAGTAGAAAGACAGTCTTGGCCTGAAAGGCACTATCCACACAGGCCTGCACAGTCTGCCGGAGAATCACATTCACAGGGCCTGGGCCGAAGTGGTCAGGTAGCTGCTGAACCTTCTGTGGATCCAGGTAGGGGCCAGAATCTCCATGTTTATTTATATACACACAGACTTGAGGGAAAAGGTATATAAATAATTAGATGAATTAAAATAAATGTTGTGAAATTATTACATAACCATAGCCTACTTATGATTTCATTTAAAGGAAACTTAAATATAGGTCATATTAATGACCATGTCTGCTACTGAAAGTATGCAGATATATTAACATGTTTATGTAAAATACAGAACATGCAAATAGTAAAAAATATTTATCCAACATTTTAGAATAAAATTCAAACTGACTATATAAAATGTATGATTGGTAAGACTTTGGGGGCTATCATAAAATCATTTTAATGTATTATTACAAGAAATGTTCCAAAAATGAAAGTGTAGTTTCATGTCTTTCTTTAAATTTTGACATTCCCCAACTCCTCCTAGAGTTCAACCCACCCAACTTCACTATGTAAAAACTTGCATTCCCTTTGAAAACTGGTCATCCTTACTCACTTATCACTGACTAGCTTGTAAATCACCAACAGTGTATGTCAGCTGCATTTTCTAAAATAATCAAGTCACTTAAGGTATATGTGATTGTAAATTTCAATGACTTGAATTTTAAATACAAAATAAAAATATTACACACACACACACACACAGACAGCTGTATGCATGCATGCATGCCTAGGCTCATTGAAGATATTTTCAACTTTTTCTTTGTACAAAATTTTCTCATTTATAATCATACTATTAGTGAAGATATTTTCATCACAAAAATCAATTGCAAATCAATGTGTACTAAAATGCAGATTTATCATTACTGAAACTATTATTTTCTTAAAACAAGAACATTTAACATATTAATTTGTACTGAAAAATTTCACTGTGTTGAAATATATGACAATTTGGCTTGCCCCAATAATTGGAGAAAGGATAGGCTCTGTAACAAAAATAAAATCATGATTAAACACTCAACCCAAGGTACTTATGTTATAGATATATGCAGGAAGTAAATCAAAGAAGGATTCCAATATTCTGCCATCTGTCTACTACATATGTCAAGCACCCCTAGAGGAAATCATTGGGATGAGAATATTAGTATAAACACACTGAGAAAACTTGTCGACAATAATTGGGGGGCACTTGTGTTCTGATTGCAACTTATCTGTGTACTCAGGTGGCTTTTACTTATGTCAGGACTCAAAAGGTTCAGACTTTAAATTCTTTGTTTAGATAGAACACCTTGTATTCATTAAAAATCAGAAATAAGGTGTACAAATAAAGTCTTTGAAAAAAATACTTTGAAAAATAATTTCCTTTAAGTGAGAAAGAAAAAGTGTAAGAAATATAAGAGTATGAGGGTGGTAACTAAAGATATAAAGAAGTAATAGGACAAACATCTTTTAAACAGTAAGGAGGGATAGAGAGATGGTTCAAATGGTGAAGCTCACTGGCTGCTATGTTCAGGGGTCCTGAGTTTGCTTCCTATCATCCACATGGTAACTTCAAACTGTCTATTATCTGTAGTCCCAGGGGATCGGACATCCCCTCCTGGGAACTAAACACATATACACGGTACAGAAATACATGTGTAGGCAAAAAGTTCATACTTACAAAATAAAAACGAAAGCAAAATTGAAATAGAAAAAAAATTAAAACTATATAGGAGATGATAAAATGGATTGATTTGCTTTGGTCTGTGCTCTTTTCAAACCTGTAAGAAAGGAATTTAAAATCACCATGTCCTCTGACTGAAAAATTTATGTTCAAAAGGCATGAGTTACCTATACATAATACAATACAATACAAAATACATAATACAAAATAAAAAATACTGTGAAAAGAAAGGAGAACTTGATAATGACACAAATTCAAAATGTGGAATACTGATTTTCAGGTGACATGAATTTAAATAGGTTTTACTAAACATTAAGCTGAACTATCAGTCTAGCAAAATACATTAATATTTTACATTATTTCCAGGACTTCAACCACACTTAATTGACTGCTTAATAAAATATGTAATTTTTCATTGTTTTAAAAAATATTAATTTACTTGTAGACATCACTATTTCAGAGGGCCCCACAGAAGTCCTATTAGATGAAGAACTTCTCCTTGGTGAACTTAAAGAAGCTGAAGATGTAGAAGAAACAACTGGAATACTCTTTTCCTGTTTAAAAAAATGGTATGAAGAATACAGTTATATACAGGTATATGCTTTCAAATGCATTAAAAAGTATTTCACATTAAATTTCAAAATCAATTTTTCTTACCATTAAAATATTAATATTACTGCTTTAGATTAACATGGTTTTATGTTTATCATAATATATTTACAAGTATTTCACACTCATTTTTATAAAATTTAGAAATTTTAAATAGAAATAACAGTATTTTTTAAAATAAGATTACACTATTTCCTTCCAGGCAGGAAGCATTCATTCAAACAAAGGTTATGCTGATATCCTAATGCGATACTATATGTGTAAGATGATATTGCTGAGATTTTTGCCTTTATGTTTAAGTATGCACATTATACAGACATTATATATTTGAATTTTTTTAATTCCATTTTTAAAATCTCTGCATTTTAATTAAAAAAATTAACCTATTAATGTTCACTATAACTATTACTACAGTTGGGTCTGAGCAAACCATTTTATTATGTGCTTTCTGATTGTTTATTTTATTCTTTTTGTTTTGTTATTCTACTTATCCTATCTTTTGAGGGGTTATTTGACTAATTAAAATCCATTATATACACTTCGTAATTTTTACATTAGACTAAAGATTCATTCATAACTTTCCATTGTTTACACATAAAAAGTCATAATGTACCATTCTACATAATATGTTGAAACTTATATAGATCCTTATCCTTCACACTCAGGCTTAATGTAAATAGTTTATATATTTTTATCTACGATATAAACTTAACAATAAACACATGTATTGCCTTGCCCTAATTTATCCCTCGCTCTTTTCTTCCTGAGCAATCATATATGTTAAAAAAATCTCAACTTAGTCTTTCTCAGTTTAAATTGTCTCAGTTTTTCACATTAGATTCTATTTCATTCTCCAAGACATTTATTCTTTATCCTTGCATCACTAGCCAATATTAGTTAAGTTTGTTTAGTGAAAATTTTACTTTACATACTACTCCTGCTTGACCTCCCCCAACTCCAGCTCCCCTCTCTGCCATGTGTTAATTCCTGCCTTGACTGGTTTTGATGATGCACAGTGGTACAGAAGTGTAAGTTATTCAAAAGTTGCATTTGTTTCATCAAAATAGAAAACCTAACTAAGACAAAAAGAACATTATACGTTTAATATCCTAAAACAACAACAACAACAACAACAAAAACACCTCAGTACAGTCTTAGTAAATTGCTAAACTGAATTTAAAAATACTCTGATATGGCGACTTACAATACAAATTAGCAAGAAATATGACTAACCTTTTTTCCAGACTTTCCACCTCTTTTCTTTGGTAGGACAATTTTAATAGTAATGCCCTTCTTAGTGGACGAAGTATCTCCAGTAGACTTAGTTTGTCCTGATTTCTTTCTGGTCTTTGGTACTGGTTGCACAACACTTGTTTTTCGTGGAGACTTCCTTGAAGATTGAGCCCCTTTGGAGGTAGAAGAATTTGGTTGTTCAGAGGAAGAAGGTAGTGTTGTCTCTGTACTACTCACACTAAGAGCTGAGAAAAGAGCTTAGCAATGAAAATTAAAGAAAATAATATAGTAAAAACATCATTTTATGACTGATTATCTTTAAAACTTCCCAAACCCATGAAAATTATTTTAAACAAGATCCAAACTAGCAAAATTAGAGTTAAAAAAAGAATCAAAAAGTTCTACTTTAAAAATCTGTATTTTCCTAAACTAAAATGTCTAAAGAACCCAAAATTAATATTGGTAATGAGGCAAAGTACCTGTGACAAGATAGGTCAAATGTCCTAGGTAAAATCCTACTAGCATCATTCTGGTAAGTAGATACAGTATATAAAATGATTTGTAATGAATGGCATACTTCTATTGATTACTAATGATCTATAATCATTGTTTGTGACTTACTTAGCCTTTCTCAGAGAATCTTCTTGCAGTGGTAATTAGCAAAGAGACCTACAACTTGATCACTTGCAGAAAGTGAGAGACTCTGGAGTGTTCAATCATAAATGAGATATCTGTATCATTCCCATGACCTCAAAATATACTTATCTAGGTCGAAAATCGGGTAGAAAGAGTCTAACCAGAGGTAGAAAAGGAGTTTGATGAATGAGTATTTTTAAGAAACAACAGAAGTACACTTGCAAACTAAGAAAGAAAATTACAGGATGCACAAGACCTACACAAGGTCAAGCCAGACAAAAATCCCAGCATAGATGAGGTAAAGTAGATACAAAGGCCAAGCCCTTAGCTAAGAATCTATATTCAAAATTGATAGCTGCTGTTAAAGAAAAAAAAAACAGTTTTCTTCAATAGACTGACATGGTGCATATCAATCACACTCTATGGCTGGGACAATGTTTAGTAGTATGTAAACATAAATTAGGCACCTTTAGAAAAATTTTCTTTTTGTTAAGAAAGAAAAGGAACATGATATCCTATGCACATAAAGATAAATAAAGACAATGAAAGAGTCGGAGGAGAAAACACAGTAAGATCAAAATATAAGTTATAAATTTTTAACAAAAAATAAAATCGTTAAAAATAAAACATTAAACAAAAATGCCAGTCGAAATGAAATTTTAGGTACAACAACTTTTCATAACCAGGAAACAATTTAATTCTATAAAAAGACAAATTTATTAAAATAGCCAACAAATTTGATTTAGAACAGAGAAATTTTTATCAGTTTATCACTGTGCTACATTTTGTATTTGTTTTCTTAAAACAAAAAACCCTGTTATTTCTGAAAACCATATGCTATTATTCAATGGTGAGGAATCATCTTGAAAATCAATATAAGAAAACAAAGCAAAGCAAAGCAATCACCTGGCATTGCTTCTTCATCTGCTAAAAACTGGGCTTGGTCTTTCCGATGTTTGGTGACTCTTTTGCCCTTGTGTTTTTTCTCAGCTTTGTTGAGTTATGAAATGAAAAAAATTATGTACATTTAAAGCTAGAATATATTATCTTCCATTATACATGCTAAATAATGATGGAATATACACTTGAAAGGGCTCATGTTATGCTTACGTGATGTGTAACAATGTGCAGGATGGTGTGATAGCTGTAAAAATGCAGTAGTAGCATGTTATATACCTCAGCAGTAACCAAAGATATCTTTTCTTGGACATAGAATCCACTCAACATGAGTGAAACCATGTATTGACAACCCAGTTTAAAATTTTGTGTTATGGAGGTGATAGTTATTGGAGGACTACCTGCAACCACTAACTTAACTAAAGAAGGATAGGCCATAACAACAATCTATGAAAATTGTCTTTATACAGATAATTATAGTCTTTACTCCTTATCTAGAACACTTGGCACAGACAGGGACCATTAGGATAAACTACAACCAATCAAAACGGGGAGTGGTGGAAAAGAATCAGCATGGATATAACTAAAGAACACTCTTTCACATATGTTAAGGCTCAGAGAACACTCACCAGTAAGAGAGAGAAAGCCTGTAAAAAGCCAGAAGGTGAAGGACTTTGCTCTAAAAATGTGTCTCTTCGTAATATCAAGAGAAACACATATAAAATCTCATCAACATCATTGCCCAAACATAAGCTAAACAAGAAGGATACTAATCCATATACAAACTGGACAAAGAAATGCTCATAAGGCCTCAACTCTACACAAAGGACTATACAAAACTGAAGAAAGTTGGGAAAGGAAGATGGGATACACAAGGAAGAGGACAACAATTCACTGGTGTAAAAATCTACCCCATGTAAACATACATATGTATAGGTACATTTATACAGACTGAAAAGTTATATTTAGGACTTTATATGTACATATATATTCTTGAATGCAAGCAGTGGCAATTAGTGACAAAAGAGCATACACTTTGGCAAAAAGATGGAGGGATATATACAAGGCTTGAGGGAGGAAAAGTAGGAAGAATGGTTTAAATTACATTATAATCTCAAAAAACATGAAATAAAAAGGATGAACTTATACTAAGAGTCAAATTTGACTTAGCATGGTGAAAAATTCCATTAATTTATCATTTTGCTACTTTCTGTATTTGTTTTCCTAGAAAAAAATGAGTATTTCCATCAGAAAACATTACACCATTTTTCAATCTACAAAAATCATTTCATAAAGTAATATGGAAAAACAAAGTGAGGCAATCACCTGGACCTGCTGCTCCAAAGTGAAATGGTATGGCTTGGTCTTTCCAAGGCTTGGTGACTCTTTTGCCCTTGGGTTTTTCCTCAGCTTTGTACAGGTATGAAATGGGAAAAAGTATTTACATTTAAAGCTAGAAATACTATATTTTGATATGTATGATGAACAGTGAAGGATTCTAATACAGCATAGTCATAGGAAAGTTCCCAATTTGCTCTGGTGAGATGTACAAATGGTAACCAAGGCATGGTAAATCTTAGGACGAAGTAATGGCACACCTACCTTGACAGTAACCAACTGCTCTTTATTTCGATTTATGACCCATTCAACAAGAGGGACAGCATTCCTGGTACTGAAAACCCAGTTACAACTCTATATAGGGATGTTATAGGTTTGGAGGACAATCTGCAACCACTAATTTACTAAATCAGCATAATCCCTAACATACTTCTATAAACATTGTCTTTATACCCAAAGGTAACTGGGGTTTTTACTCTTCAGTGGAAAAACATCTGATTGCCAAAGACGTGGATGATTACTATAAAAGATAACCAAGAAAAACAATGATGGAGCACAACCAGAATGGATACATCAACAGAACACTCCTGTACATAATGCAAGACTACACTGCCTCAGGAAAATTGCCTAGGATCGTAAGAACCAGAGAGTCTGGAATGAACACACACACACACACACATGCACATACACACAGACAGACATACACACAGAGACACACATGTATACTAATATAGACTGATCAGGTTACAGTTAAGAATATATTTGTACATAGATGTTCTTAAATACAAGTACTAAATGTGCCATAAATTTGGTGAAGAGGGGGAAAATGAGAAGGTTTGAAAAAAAGAAAAGATACTGTGAAAACCTATAATTAATTTACAGTCAGAAAACAATTGAATTCTCAAAGAATATTATAAACACTTAAATTTGACTAAGCAAAGCCAAAATTCAAAGAATTTATGATTCAGCTGCTTCTTGCTTTTGTTTTCCTAAAAAAAGAAAGAGATTTTCCACCAGAAAATATTACACTATTATTTAACATACAGTAAATAAATACTGAATAATATAAATTAATAAACAAAAAGAACAAAACAATCACCTGGGGTTGCTCCTGGATCTGCAAAATGTCTGGGTCGGTCAGTCCAAAGTGTGGTGACCGTTTTGCCCTTGTGTTTTTTCTCAGCTTTATTGAAGTATGAAATGAAAAACAAAAATTATTCACATGTAAAGCTAGAACACTTAGTGTAATCTACTATGCTTTCTCAACAATTATGCTTATATACTACTATGCAATTCTCTAATAAAGCCTCGTCATAACACGCTATCACCATGCTCACGTGACTTGTCACAATGCCCATCATTTACACCTTACTTGGAGGGAGAACATACCAGCTACTGGAAACACAACTAATAACACTGTATTTGTAATATCATGGTTACTGAAGAATCTACAACCCCTAATTTACTATATCAGCATAATCTCTAAAAACAATGTATAAACACTGTCCTTATACCCAAAGATAACTGTCATCTTCACTGTTCACCGAGAAAACTTTTCTTTGCTACAGACAGAGATGATTGCAGGAAACCACAACCAATCAAAGCAGAGAGTGGTGTATGTCAATCAGAATGCATATATCTACAAAACATTACTCCACCTAAACTAAGGCACAGAGACCAATGCTCATGAGGTGGAAGAGAGATTAGAAAGAATCAGAGTGTCAGGGAGTGTGTTTTAAGATTGAGTCTCCTAGTACTATCAAGAGCAACACATAAAATCTCACTAACACCACTACCCAAAAATGTGACCTGAACAAATGACAACAATATATATACACACTACACAGAGAAAAGCATATGAGGTCTCAACCCTACAAAAAGAACTGTATAAAACGGAGGAGATCCGGGAAAGGAAGAGGAGGAAATACCCAGGGAAAGATGCACTAACTCAGGGTAAGGTGCCATAAACCCTGGAAAAATAGCACACAAATACACGCACATGCACGTGCGTACACACAGACAAACACTCATACACCAATAAACAGACTTAAATATTTAAAGGTAAGAATATATATGCATATAGGTATTTTTAAATGCAAACACAAACTGTGAGGAGAGAGCATACCAATTTGGAGGAGAAAGGGAGGGGATCGACAGATGACATCAGAAGAAAGAAAGGATGAAATTAAATCATAATAAAAAATTTAATTCTTCAATAAAATGAATTTATTATAATAAGAAAAAATTGACTTAGCACAGTCAAATTTCTAACAATTTACCATTAAGTTGCTTTTTACAAAGGTTTTCTGAAAAATAAAATTTCTGGTGGAAAACACTGCACTATTATTCAACACACAGCAAATAAATTATGAATAATATAGACTGAGGAACACCTGGGGCTGTTCCTTGAACTGCAAAAAATCTTGGTTGGTCAGTCCAAGGTGTAGTAACTATTTTGCCCATGCATATTTCCATTGCATTTATTGGGGTATAAAATGAAAAACAAAAATTTATTCACATACAAATCTAGAATAAATATATATGTATATGTGTAGGAATAAATGTTCTCATATAAAATGAACAAGTCATAGTTAAAATATATACATTAATCAAATGAAGCACAAATGACTTTAGGACACAGGAGGAGGAAGTCATAAATGAGAGGTATTATAAAAAGGAAATGATACAAAGGAAAATTAAAATTAAATCATAATGAAAATAGAATCTACTCTCCAAAAAAATGAAATTAGAAGACACAATTTTGACCTAGCACAGTTATGATTTCTACCAATTTATAATTATGCTGCTTCTAGCTTTTATTTCCTTTAAAAAAAGATATTTTCCTACTAAAAACATTACACTAGTATTATACTTACAACAAAAATATCATGAATAATATAGATTAAGAAACAAAAGAACAGAGTAATCACCTGGTGATGCTCCTGGATCTGCAAAGAGACTGGGTTGGCCAGTCCAAGGTGTGGTGACTGTTTTGCCCTTGCGTTTTTTCTCAGCTTTATTGAGGTATGAAATGAAAAAAATTATTTACATGTAAAGCTAGATCACATTGTTTAATCCACTAGGCTTCCCCAATAATAAAGCTTATATACTACTCTGCACATATTCTAATAAAGCCTTGGCATAACGTAGGCTATCACCATGCTCACGTGATGTCTCACGATATCCATAATTTACAGTTTACTTGGAAATAGAGCATGCCTGTTACTGGAAACACAGCTAATAACTCTGTGCTTGTAATGTCATGGTTACTGAGGAAGATCTGCAAACTCTATATTGGCACAATCTCCAAAAACAATGTATAAACACCATCATTATACTGAAAGATAACCACAGTCTTTACTGTTCATCCAAAAAACTTAGGCTGCAGCACACAGAGAAGATTGCAGGAAAGCCCAACCAATCAAAGCTAAGGGTGGTGAGGACCAATCAAAATGGATATATCTACAGAACATTACTGCATCTAAGGTAAAACTCAGGGAATACTGCCCAAGAGGTGGAAAAGATTAAAAAAGAGTCAGAGTGTCAGAAAGTCTGGTCTAAGACTGAAACTCCTAGTAATATTTAGAGCAACAAATAAAATATCTAAAATGTCACTAGCAAAATGTGAGGTGAACAAAAATGACAGCAATATATACACACTAGACAGAGATAAATGCACGTGAGGCCTCAACCCTACACAAAAGACTATAAAACTGAGGAAAGCCAGGAAAGCAACAGGTGGGAATACCCAGGGAAAGCATACTGACTCATGGTAAGGTCTTGACAAACAAAGACAGAAAAACAAACACATAAACACACACACACAAATACAAATTTGTACATGTACATATATGTATGTGCATGTATATGTGTGTGTGTGCTTATACAGACTGAACAGCTTATAGGTAAGAGTAGTATCTGTATACACAGATATTATTAAATGCCAGCATGAACTGTAGGAAAATGGCCATGAATATGGAGGAAAAAAGGAGGAGATCAATGAGACATTTTGGAAGCAAGAAAGGATAGGAAGAATAGTTAAAATCAAGTTATAATCAGTAAATAATCTAATTTCCCAATAGGATATACTTATTGTAAGAGAAAAATCTGACTTAGCACAGTGAAAATTCCTAACAATCTGCCATTGTGCTTCTTCTTGGATTTGTTTTCTTAGAAAAAGTACTTTCCATCTGAAAATATTGTGGTCTTATTCAATCTACATAAAATATACTATGAATAAAATAGATATATTAAAAACAGAACAAAGCAATTACCTGGGGCTGCTCCTTGATCTGCAAAGAGACTGGGTTGGCCAGCCCAAGGAGTGGTGACTGTTTTGCCCTTGCGTTTTTTCTCAGCTTTATTGAGGGATAAAATGCAGAACAAAAATTATTCATAAGTAGAGATAGATCATATTGTTTAATATACTATGCTTTCCCAATAATAAAGCTTATATACTACTCTGCACATGTTCTAATAAAGCCTTGTCATAATATGCTATCACCATTCTCACGTGATATATCACAGTGCCCATCATTTACACTTTATTGGAAATAAGATTTGGCTCAACAAGAAGGAATGCATGCCTGCTACTGGAAACACAGTAATGACTCTGTGCTTGTAATGTCATGGTTTCTGAAGAAGGACCTGCAACCCCTAATTTACTGTATCAGCATAATCTCTAAAAAAAAATCTATAATCACTGTCCTTATACTGAAAGATAACTGTCTTCTTTACTGTTCATCGAGAAAACCTTAGGTTGCAACAAATAGAGAAGATTGCAGGAAAGCCCAACAAATCAACGCTGAGGGTGGTGAGGACCAATCAAAATGGATATATCTACAGAACATTACTGCATCTAAGGTAAAACTCAGAGAACACTGCCCAAGAGCTGACAAAGATTGAAAAAGAGTCAGAGAGTCAGAAAGTCGGCTCTAAGACTAGATCTCCTTGTAATATTCAGAGCAACACATAAAATACCACAAACACCACTAGCAAAATGCGAAGTGAACAAAAATAACAGCAATATATATACACACTAGACAGAGATAAATGCATGTGAGGCCTCACCCTACACAAAAGACTATAAAACTGGGGAAAGCCAGAAAAACTGTAGTTGGGAATACCCAGGGAAAGCACACTGACTCATGATAAGGTCTTGACAAACAAAGACAGTAAAACAAACACATAACCACACACAGACATATATACATACTTGTATATGTACATATATGTATGTGTGTATATGTGTGTGTGTATGTGTGCTTATACAGACTGAACAGGTTATAGATAAGAGTATCTATATAATACACAGATATTCTTAAATGACAGCATGAACTGTAGGAAAATGGCCATGAATATGGAGGAAAAAAAGGAGGGGATAAATGAGATATTTTGGAAGCAAGAAAGGATAGGAAGAACAGTTAAAATTAAGTCATAATCAGTAAATAATCTAATTCACAAAGATTGAAAAAGTCAAGAGTGTCAGGGAGTTTTTTTTAATACTGTGTCTCTGAGTAATACCCAGAGCAACATAAAAATACCATAAACACCAATCCAAAAATATGAAGTGAAAAAATCACGGCAATACATATACAAACTATACAGAAAAAAATCTTATGAGCCCTTCAATCTACTCAAAAACTCTATAAATGTAAGAAAATCTGGGAAAGGGAGAGGTGGGAATCCTCATGACACCAATTCACTTTCAGGTACTGCAAATGCAGCTATAAAAACACACATATGTAGAGAGGAGTAGGGGACATATTGTATGTTTTTTAAGAATGAAAGGATAAGGAAAAATGTTGAAATTAAATCATATGCAGAATACAATTTAATTCTTCAAAAGGATGAACTCATTATATTAAGAGACAATTTCTACCAGTTTATCACTGTGCTGTTTCTTGAATTTGTTTTCTTAGAAAATAGCCTTTCCACCCAAAAAATTACACTATTTTTCAATACACAGCAAATATATTGTATAATATAGACTAATTAATGTGTGAAGCAATCACCTGGGGCGGCTCCTTGATCTACAAAAAGTCTGGGTTGGTCAGTCCAAGGTGTGGTGACTGTTTTGACCTTGCGTTTTTTCTCAGCTTGATTGAGGTATGATATGAAAAACACAATTTTTCCACGTGTAAACATTATATGTTTAATCCACTATGCTTTCCAAATAATAAAGCTTATAATAGTATACATATGCTCTAATAAAATAGGGTACCATCTTTCTCATATGTTTATAATAATGCCATTCATGGCATAGTAACTCTAATAATATAGTAGTGGCATGTACAAACTGGCGTTTCTCAACAACTCTTCACTTGGATTTGAGAATTGGCTCAATAAGATGGAGAGCATGCCTGATACTGGAACACAGCTAATAACTCTGTGACTGTAACATGATAGGTACTACAGAAGAATCTAGAACCCCTGATTCACTAAACCAGTATGATCCCTAAGTAAGAACAATCTATAAACAGTGTCTTTATATACAAAGATAACTGTAGTCTTTATTCTTCATCAATAAAATTTTTATTTGCAACAGAGACCACTGCAGGAAATCCTAACAAATCAAAGCTGAGTGCAGTATATCCCAATCAGAATGGATATGTACACACACACACAAACACACACACAAAAACACACACACACACACACACACACACACACACACACACACACACACACAAAGAACCAAAGAACATGCTTAAACCTAAGGTAAAGTCAGGGAACATTGCTCAAGAGGTGGCAGAAATACTAGAAAGAGCCAGAGGGTCAGAGAGTTGGCTCTAAGAATGTGTCTCCTAGTAATATTAACACATAAAATCCCACCAGTATCACTGACCAAATGTGAGCTGAAAATATAATGAATCAATACATATACACACTGGACAGAGAAATGTATGTGAGGCCTCCATTCTACCCAAAGGACTATATAAACCTGAGGAGAACTGGAAAAACGAGAAGAGGAAATTCTCAAGTAAGAGCACACCAACTTGCTATGTGGATGACAAAGCTAGTGATGAAAACATACATACAGGTACTATTACAAATACTGAGTAAGTTATACTTAGGAATATATATCCTTCCAGTCTGGTCCCAGGAATTGAGCAGATTCAAGAAGGCAGCTCTGCCCCCAATCACACAGAACCCAGAGGAAGCAGGGCTCCTAGGAACTACTCTAACCTGGGCAGTATCTTTGGTAAGCAGACAGCAACATTCACCACAAACAGGGAGTAACTGGGACCCACAAGGACCAGGAAGTCACTCCCGGCCCAGAGCACTGGTTCCTTATGGTCTGGGCCAGAGCACTGAGCAGATCTTGGGTGGCAGCTCTGCCCCCAATCTCCAAGAACCCAGAAAAAGCAGGGATCCCCAAGTGCTCCAACTCAGGCAGTATCTTAGGTAAGCAGACAGCAAGGCCTGCCCCAAACAGGGAGTAACTGGGACCCACAAGGACCCAGGAAGTCACTCACAGCCCAGAGCACTTGTTCCCTTTGTTCTGGGCCAGAGCACTGAACAGATCTTGGGTGGCAGCTCTGCCCCCATCTATAAGAACACAGAAGAATCAGAGATCCCAGGTGCTCTAACTTCGGCAATATCCTGTCTGACCTTGATCACTGAGCAGATTTGGGGCCCCAGTGCTTACCCCAGTAGTTACACCCACCCCACAGAGTTCTGATACAACCAAGATAATAGGAAAGTCAGGCTCCAATCAGGGACAGGGCAGGTAGCACTAAGAAGATCCAGATGGCAAAAGGCAAGCAAGCGCAAGAACATAAGCATCAGTAACCCAGGGTACTTGGCATCAATAGAACCTAGTTCTCCCACACAAGAAAGTCCTGAATTTCCCATATCATTAGGAAAGCAAGATTAAGATTTAAAATCACTTCTAATGATGATGATAGAGGACTTCAAGAAGGACATAAATAACACTCTTAATGAATTTGAGGAGAACACAGGTAAACAGGTAGAAGCCC